>NC_058413.1:51687925-51721938 GCF_002201575.2 Neomonachus schauinslandi
GGGGGGGGGCAAGGTCCGGGAGAGCACTAAGAACCAGCCTTTCTAGAAAGCCAACCTCAGGAAATAATTCGCAATGTAGACAAGGATTTATACACAAACACGCTCATCACATCGGTATTAATAATTATATGAAAGTACACATAAAGTTGGAACAAGGGGAAAATGATAGTATATCCAAATGCTGGAAAACTCTACAGCTATTAAAAATGCTGCTTAAGATTTGAAAAACACAAAAATACCTATTAAAATGCTCAGGGGAAACAAAAGGATACAAAATTAGACGTAAAAGAAATACCTCGAGCTATGGAACACAACAGACTGGAGTCTGAAACAAAGCCTTTCTACTTGTAGCCGTGACCCTGTGCAACTTACTTCCCTATTTTAAGTCCTGATTTATAAAATCCTGCAGGGTTGTTGTGAGGCTTCAAGAGAGTGCATTTAAAGTACGTGGCACAGTTCATGGCACTCAATAAATAGTAGTGGTCATTATTACCTTGACCACATAAAAAATTATTAAAAATTCCACAGACTTCAGAAGACTGTCAGAGAAGATGCTCAAATAGGGTGAAGCTTTGGGTGCCTTTTTTTTATGCTCATATTTACACTTTTCACTTTCCAAATTTCTTCTAACAAGTGTACAGACAACAAAGAGCCAGCTCTTGGAACAATGCTATAGATCAGGCTCTTGGCAGATAATGGCCACCATGCCCAGTGAAGGGGATATGTGGACACCAGGTGACTGGGGAATGTGCTAGAGCATCCCCCTTGGGCTCACTGCCAGCTCCAGCTGGAAAGAGAATTTCAACCTTTGTTTTTGCTCCTCTACCCTGAGAGATGGGCTGCCCTGACTTCTCCCTAAAGATGGGAGAAAGAGCCAGGTGACAAGGGTGCCAGAAGCCACGGAGGGGCTGCAAGGGAGAGAACACAATTCCACAGTGATGGAGAGCTGGGGAGGCAGGGCTTCTATGACTGGTGGCTTTTGAGGCATGGAAGGGAGGCAGAAGAGGAAGAAGCAGCATGGAACAGAAAGAGGCAAAGGGGGAAAGAGAAGAAAAGGGAGAAGAAAAGGGAGAAAAGGGAGAAAAGGGAGAAAGGAACTTTCCTTCTCTCTTTCCATCCCAGCCCAGCTGGAAGAAGGGCCACCAGGACTTCTGTCTAGCTGGGCTAAAAAGAGAAGCCCAAGCCTTCCATCACCATGGGTGTTCTCTCTCTAGCCCTCAGCTGAGCAGGCTGATTCTTCTCACCCCCGAACCTCTCCCTGCAGTTAGTAGGGGCAGTGCTGAGGGAATAGAGGGAGCAGGCAGGGGAGTGAGGCAGGCAGGCAGAAGGGGCTCATGGGGTAGGAGTGCTGGTTTAGTCCCAAAAGTCGGAAAAACAAAAGCCCCAAAGGGGCTCCTCAAACCCGGGTATTTCCAGAGGGACTGATCATCCGAGCCGGCGGATGTTGAGCAGAGAGAGCGGTCACTGAACCTACGCCCCATCAGCCAGGCAGCATCTAGGGTCCAACAGCCAGGCCAAAAGGAGAAGAGAATCTGATTTACAGAGGGCTTCAGCCCACCCTTCAGTGGGATAAAGGGAGGGCCAGGGGCAAGGGGTGGGTAGCTCAGAGCTAATGAAGGTCCCTTCCAATCCATGGAACACAGGAGCCTTTAGGATCAAGACCTGCCTGCCAGTGATCTTAACCTCGTTGGGCCTTTGATTAAAGCCCTCATAGGATATCACATCATGGTGACAACACAGCTTGGCCGGAGGCAAAGTATTGCTGAACAAATTTACAAACAAATCCTGCCTGGAGCTGGAATCCAGCCTGATGAAAGAATGTGGCTTTCTGAAAGTGAGCCCCTAAGCCAGCCTCATGGGATATGGGCCCAGGACCAAAGCTTTTCCTTAAAATCGCCTCTGATCCAGAGAAAATTTCAACCAGGCCACTCAGGGGTAAGCCCCTCATTTGCAAAAGATTTCCCACAGAGAGTTATCTCTTTGACTTGGCTCTACTCAGCTCTCACCACTGGAGGGGAGAAGACGGGGAGAGAAGGCCCAGGAAAGGGTGCAGAGGTCCAAGAATTCAGGTGGAAAGCCAGACATGCTTGTGCAGGAGATCCCTCCAGGACAAGAACGTCTTTCTGGCTTGGCGGACTTAGGGCTATGTCTCTTTAAGGGACTATTGCTTCATGGGGCCTCACACAAAAAGGCAGAGAGAAAAAAGATATCATCCCATTCGTCCACTTTAGCAATTAAGAATAAAGAATATAAAAACGAAAACACAGGGGCGCCTGGGTGGCTCAGACGGTTAACGTCTGCCTTCGGCTCAGGTCATGGTCCCAGGGTCCTGGGATCGAGCCCCGCATCGGGCTCCCTGCTCCGCGGGAAGCCTGCTTCTCCCCTCCCACTCCCCCTGCTTGTGTTCCTGCTCTCGCTGTGTCTCTCTCTGTCAAATAAATAAATAAAATCTTAAAAAAAAAAAAAAAAAAACGAAAACACAAATAAAAGCACTCAAGAGGCAAAAATGAATATCATTTTTATATTATGAACCACTAAAGGAGATTGTTTTTATAAAGGCACATGGGGAAGAGAAAGGAGGATAAAGGGATTTTAAAAACACAGAGTGAAGGGAGACACACTGAATACAGTAGCCCCAGAGGGGCAGACACAACATACAGCGAGAAAAATCCACCAAGAGCACAACCATAGAGGAATATCCTGATGTGAGCTGTGCGTCATGACCAAGGCGCTGACCTCGCTCCCTTGGTATCTGCCTCAGATGCTGCTGAAGCACAGCAATGGCCAACAACTTCTCAACCCGGGCCTCAGAGGCTCCTTCCCTCACGCCCACCCAGGAGGTCACCTACATTGCATGGACAAGGGTGACACAATCTCCTCATCCAAGTCATCCACGTCATCCGTCATGATGAAGTGGGCGGGGTTGGGGCGCGTACTGCCCATCCAGCTGGGGTCTATGTTGAGAGCAGCCACGAGGGAGTGGATGCCGGGGTTGTTGACAATCTGGAAGCCACAGAGGATCTCAATCTGCTGCCAACGATGCAGGCGTTCCCGCAGCGCCGCCGTCACCTCACTCAGAGCTTGCCTGGAGCACAGGGGACAGAAGTGAAGCCATAGGTGGCTGGGAGCCCCAGCAGGAATGAGGCCTCTCAGAGGAGCAAGCGGGGGGGGGGGGGGTTGCAAATAAGAACACAATTAAGAGTAACGTGGGAGGGGCGCCTGGGTGGCTCAGTTGTTAAGCATCTGCCTTGGGCTCAGGTCATGGTCCCAGGGTCCTGGGATCGAGCCCCGCGTCAGGCTCCCTGCTCAGCAGGAAGCCTGCTTCTCCCTCTCCCACTCCCCCTGCTTGTGTTCCCTCTCTTGCTGTGTCTCTCGCTGTCAAATAAATTAAAAAAAAAAAAAAAGAGTAACGTGGGAGGCGGGTAAAGGCCGGGACAGGAGACCAGCGCCGCCCCTCTACCAGTGAAGAAGTACACCTGGGGTTGGACACTCTGCCCACCCTCCAGCTCTGAGGATGGGTGGGCATCGCCAGAGCCGGGCAGCAGGTGCTACTTACTTTGCAGTTAGGATTTTGTGATCCACGTCATCCAGGGAAGAGCTGTGGGCCACATGGAAGGTGCCAAAGAGTGTGTTTCTCTTCTTTTTTATCTTCTCAGCCTGCAAAGATGAGGTCCTCAGCTTAAACAGAGCAGGGATTAGAGGTTGGAAAATGAGAAGTGCCTTTCTGTGGCTGGGTCCCCTTCCTCCTCCTAGCACAGCTTAGGCTGCACAAGAGAAAAGAAGAGAAGAAGGAAAAAGAAGGCAAGGGAAGGGCAAAGAGTGGGGGAGGAAAGAAGATGGAGGCAATGAGAGAAGCAGCGGGACCCCCTGCTGGGCCCCCCCCCGACCCCAGGAGGGCTCTGCCCCATGGCAGGTGGGGCTGACAGAGCCTTCCCTCTACCTGCCTCCACCGGCTTCATCTTTCCCTCATTCCCTCCTCCAGAAACTTGAGGACATCATCAGGAACTATGTATTAGGAAAAGAAACAGAACCCAGCACCGGGATATCTCTTGGTCCCACAGCTGGGACGGAGAGAGGCGGAGGCAAGGAGGAAGGGTGGGGGAAGGGAGTGGGCCAGGAGCACGGAGGACAGCAGGAGGGCGCGTCTCACCCCCTCCTTGGCCACCAGCAGCTGCTTCTCAGCGTTTTGCTTCTTGATGTTATAGTACTGCACCTCCACCTCGTGTGTCAGCTGCAGCCACTTCTGAAGGGCCTCTGGAGCATACCATGAGCTGTGTGATTCCAGTTCCTTCTCTGCTTTCCTCAGGGCCTCCCGGACCTGTGCAGCCAAGAGGGTGTGACCCATTCACTGTTGCCAAGACCCCCGCCAGTGCCTCTGTCTGATACCACCAAATTCAGAGTTCTCACCTGCTAGCTCATGGGCGCTTTCAAGCCTCTCAAAAGGCAGAAAGGGCAAGGATTATTCTCCGTATTTTATATACCACAGGAGGCAAGCTCAGGGGACAGTCACCTGCTCAAGGTCACACAGTCAGTAGTGTCAACCAGATCTCAAATTGAGATTTTTTGCTGCCTAGACTAGAGTGCTGTTTGCCCACACAATTACCTGTCTCTCCCGGTCCACAGCCAATCCCCAGCAATCTTCCCTGCTCTCTTGAGGCACAGGTCAGCTCAGTGAATCATCCTCTTTCTGAGAGTTGGGGTCTGTGCTTAGACCTCATGACATCACGATGTGGCAGGAAAAGCACTTGACTGCGAATCTGGAAATCTGGTTCTGGTCCCTGGTCTGTCACTCAACTGGTCCTGCACATCTCAATTCCGTGTGAGGAAAGACTTTTTCCCTCGCAAATCCCAACCATAAGTGAAGGGGTGATCTCAGGACGAGGTATGCGAACAGCTCAGGTCAGAGAGACCGTAAAAATGATTGCTACTCCAGAAGGGGGTTGGCCTGAATGCTCTCCAAAGTCTCCGCAGCCCAGAGGCTTGGTCTATGATTCTCCCATTGAGCAGGGCAGGTAGGCTTGGAAGGGCACCCTCTACAAAGGGCGTAGACAACAATCATGCTTACTTTTTTTTTTTTTTTTAAAGATTTTTTATTTATTTATTTTGAGAGAGAGAGTATGAGAGGGAGGAGGGTCAGAGGGAGAAGCAGACTCCCTGCCAAGCAGGGAGCCCGATGCGGGACTCGATCCCGGGACTCCAGGATCATGACCTGAGCCGAAGGCAGTCGCTTAACCAACTGAGCCACCCAGGCGCCCAATCATGCTTACTTTTAACCAAAAGAGACCAAGACGTGAAAGAACCACTGTGTAAGCAGAAATCTCCTCACTGACTTCTCAAGCAAGGAGCATACAACAAAGTAGACCATCACAAAGCACTGAACGTGGAAGGTCTGAGATTATACAGACATTATATACACTGGATTCCTTGCTATCTTCCCCAGGCTACAGTATACACTGACCTTTAGCTGGTCAGAATCCCAGAGAAAAGGGATTGAGAGCAGACTTATTATGCCCACCTTCAGCCAATGGGGCAAGTACCCCAGAGCAGGCCCGAGGTTCTACCCATGGCCTACGATAGACTGGGAGGGCCTCAGCTAAGGACAGAACACCTTTATTCCTTAGACAGCCAATGAGAGGACCAATCTTCACATGATTTTTGTTCCTTGGAAGAGAAACTATAACACAGCCCACTCCTGGCTTTGTAGATTTAAAACGAAGAACAGATACCACGGAGTCTAATACACCAAGTCTGAAATGAATGATCCAGTTCTACCTTGAAAGAAGTGAAAGGAATGGGAAAGGCTCAGGGGAGAATGGGAAGAGAAGAGGAAAAAGAACAAATAGAGGGAAGTGTGACAGTTGGAAGGGCTGGCCTAACAGGCTCAAAACTTTTTAATGGGAGAAATACTTACAAAATGGGGAAAAGGAAACTTGGGGGGCGGGGGGGGGGGAAAGAAGAGAGACAGACACATCTTGCCACATACAAGGAATAAATGCCTGAAGGAGATGAGAACTGTGGCAATTCAGAGTATTCCTTTATTCTATGGGTGTGGTTCTCAACCTGCCACACCCTGGAATCACCTGGGGAACTTTAAAAATACTGAAATCTGGACCCAAATCCAGGTTCTGATTTCAGTGATCTGGGGTGCTGGCCTGGGTATCAAAAATCTCAAATGCTCTCCCAGTGATTCTAATATGCAGCAACGTTAATAACCACTGGCCATGTGCTTTCCAGGGTCACACCTGACTCCCACTCCCCCACAGGATGCAGTAGGTCACGGCACAAGAACAATTCTTTTTTTTTTTTTTAAAGATTTTATTTATTTATTTGACAGCAAGAAAGACAGCGAGAGAGGGAACACAAACAGGGGGGAGTGGGAGAGGGAGAAGCAGGCTTCCCGTTGAGCAGGGAGCCCGCTGCGGAGCTCGATCCCAGGACCCCAGGATCATGACTTGAGCCGAAGGCAGACGCCTAACGACTGAGCGACCCAGGCACCCCAAGAACAATTCTGATCCATCACAACATCTGGGGAAAGCTAAGTTCTGAAAATTATGAAATTCTTGAAAGATAAATTATTATAATTATGAAAAATTTTCAAAGACATCAGAGGGCTCTAGAAGCAATAAGGACTAGGTCTACAGTTCTCAAAGTTGGATCCAGGGATCCTTGAGTGCATCCTTTCAGAGCATCTGTGAGCTCAAACTATTTTTATATCAAACTTACTGAGACATTATTTACCTCCCTTTTTCACTCCCTTTCTCTCACAACAAATTATAGATTTCTCCCAAGGCTACATGATGAGGAATATCATAACAGATTGAATATAGATACTAATGTAAGAATCTGGTAGTCTATTAAGCCAAACATTAAAAATATTTACAAAATTGTAAAAAAAGAAAAAAATCATTTCTCACTACATTTTTTTATTTTGAAAAATGCATTTTTCAAAAAGTATTATTTGTGTTAATATATAAAGAGTTTAGTATACTTATTTTAAATGAATTAGTAAATTTTTTAAGATTATTTGGGTTTTTTTAGTAATCTCTACACCCAATGTGGGGCTCAAGCTCACGACCTTGAGATCAAGAGTTGCATGCTCTTCTGACTGAGCCAGCCAGGCACCCCTGAATTAGTAAATGTTTTTTAATTTTCCTAGTTCTAACTTCTAACAGGGTAAATAGCAACATATCGCCCCTTTAAAAATGTTCTTTGAGGTCCTAAATTGTTTGTAAGAGTAAAAAGGTCCTGAGACCAAAAAGTTTGAAAACCACTGAATTAGATGAAAAATCCAGAGAGGGGAAAAAGCCTTTCTAAGGTGAGTTCACAACTGTCAGCCATTTTCTTCCTTGGAGGCTTTTGATGGTTCTGGGTCAGAGCTGATAAATGGGCTCAGTGCGGGCAATGCAACTCCACTGGGGCCCAGAGAAACCAGGTATGATACTGATATGACAGATTGGAAATTGAGATGTCCCAAACATACACCCCGTTTTCTTCATTGAGCATTTACTGAGTTCTGAGGCTGTGCAGGAGAACACGTAGCTAGGCCAAAGGGTGGAATAAAATCTCCCACAATTTCATAATACTTAGGAAACAAAATATTGCGGGAAGGAAGGGACCTGCTTCAAACACACTGCTGGTCCTTCCCTCTGAGCAGGAGGCCAAAGAGCTAAATTAAAATCCTCCCAGTGACAGACATGACTTTCTCATGGGCTCAGGAGAAAGAAATCCACCAGCTCTCAAGAAAAAGGAAGGGATGTGCCTGAGAAACTGGGACAAATGACTGCTAGACCAAGTCTTACTAAGCCTACAATCCAGTTCCAACATGGCTCAATTTCTGATTGGCCTGAGGTGATTAGGTCCTCATCCTACATACCTAACAGGAGAAAGGGGGTGGGGGGGAGCCTTTATTTGAAGGAGGATAAAATCATCTGGGGCTCTGTTATTGTTTTATACACACTGTCCAGCATTTACTAAAAATAAATTACTAGATATGAGAAGAGGCAGGAAAATATAACCAATAATCAAGAAGAAAAATAGGCAGTCTCATAAGTGATCCAAATGTTAAGAGTTACCAGAAAAGGACTTTAAAATAACTATGACTGAAATACTAAAGAAAATACAGAAAAGATAGATACAATAGATGAAAAGATGGAAATTCTGGGCAGGAAACTGGAATCTATAAAAGAGTAAGATGAGCATTCTAGATCTGAAAACTACAGTATCTGAGAGTAGGATCCCACTGGATGGGTTAAACAGCACAATGCTCACAGCAGAACACAGGATTGGGGAATCAAAGATAAATCAATAGAAAATAACCAAACCAAAGCACAGAGAGAGAGAGAGGGAAAAAAAAAAAAAAAAAAAGACACAACTAAGTAAGCATAAGAGACGAGTGGAATCCAGTGAAAAGGTCTTGCATGAATACTGGATCCCCAGAAGGAGAGGAGGGAATGCAGCAGAAGCACTCTGTGAACACGAAAGAGCATGTGCATTCTGCGGTTGTCTGGCGAAATGCTCTGTGTCCATAAGGGCAAACTGACTAATCATGTTTAAGTGTTTTACATCCTTACTGAAATTTTGGGCTGCTTATTACTGACAGGGGTGTTTTACAATCTCTAACTCTGATTATAAATGTGTCTATTACATGTTTAGTTTCTTCAACTTCTGCTTTATATATTTTTTAACTATATTGTTAGATGTATGCAAATCAAGTGTTGTTATATGTTACTGTTAGTTTCACACATGTATCAGTTTTGTCTCCAATAACACTTCCTGCTGTAACTGCCTGCTTTGTCTGATATTAATATAGCTACTCCTGCTTTATTTTCTTCTGTGTTTGTATCCTATATCTTTTCTCATCCTTTTACTTTGAACCATTTTGTATCCTTAAAGTGTATCTCTTATAAACAGCACATAGCTGGGTTTCGTTTTTTTATCCAATCTGACAACTCTTTGCCTTTCAATTGTATTGTTGGTCTGTTTACACAAACCAAGTCTCAACATTTGAAAGAACTGAAAACATATAGTATCTGTTCTCTGACCACAGCAAAATTAAATTAGAAATCAATGAGAAAGATAACTAGAAAAGTCCCCCAAGTGTGTGAAAATTAGGCCACATACTTACTCTAAATAACCATGCCCCCCCAAAAAAATTTGCAATAGAAATTAGAAAATCTTTTAAACTGAATGATAATGAAAATATGAAATACCAGAACTTAGTAAATGCAGCAGCTAATGCAGTGCTGAGCCGGGAAATTTATAGCTCTAAGTGCCTATGTTGGAAAACATTAAAGGTTTAAAATCAATAACCTAATCTTCCACCTCAAGATGCTAGAAAAAGAAGGGGCACCAAGCTGGCTCAGTCAGTGGAACATGCAACTGTCGATCTCAGGGTCATGAGTTTGAGTCCCACGTTGGGTATAAAGATTGCTTAAAAATAAAATCTTAAAAAAAAAAAAAAGGCTAGAAAAATAAGAGCAAGTCAAAAAATTTTTTCAAAGTGCAAGACATCTGCACTGAAAACTACAAAACATTGCTGAGAGAAATTTTAAAAGGCCTAAATAGGGGCACCTGGGTGGCTCAGCTGGTTACGCGTCTGCCTTCGGCTCAGGTCACGGTCCCGGGGTCCTGGGATCCAGCCCCGCATCGGGCTCCCTGCTCAGCGGGCAGTTTGCTTCTCCCTCTCCCTCTGCTGCTCCCCCTGCTTGTCTCTCTCTCCTCCTCTCTCCCTCAAATAAATAAACAGAAACTCTTTTTAAAAAATTAAATAAATAAATAAATAAATAAATAAATAACCTAAATAGATGACAGGATAAACAATGCTCGTGGACTAGAAGACTTGTTTGGTGAAAATGTCAATTTTCCCCACATTAATCTATAGATTCAAAGCAAAAACAAGAAAAATCCCAGCAAGACTTTTTGCAGGGGAGTAGGGAAGAGCAGTAGAATGACAAGCTAATTATAGAAAGTCAAAGAACCCAGAAGAGCCAAGGCCATCAATAAAGCGGAGAACTTACTAGCAATATCAAACCTTAGAAGAAGACAATGTGGTACAAGGAAAAGCAAATGGACTCCATGACAAAGTATCTACCTGAAAGAAAAAGAAACTTGGCTTCCTACCTCAGATCATAGACAAAAACTAATTTGAAATAAACTACAAACCTAATGTGAAAAGTGAAATAATAACACTTCTACAAGAAAATTTAGAAAAGTATCTTGGGGAATGGGAAAGATTTCTTAAACAGGCCACAAAAAGTATCAACTGTTTAAAAAAAAGATTGATTAAATTGGACTGCATTAAAATCAAGACCTTCTGGGCGCCTGGGTGGCTCGGTCAGTTAGGCGACTGCCTTCGGCTCAGGTCGTGATCCTGGAGTCCCGGGATCGAGTCCTACGTCGGGCTCCCTGCTCGGCAGGGAGTCTGCCTCTCTCTCTGACCCTCCCCCTTCTCATGCTCTCTCTCTCTCTCTCTCTCATTCTCGCTCTCAAATAAATAAATAAAAATCTTTAAAAAAAAATTAAAAAGGGCACCTGGGTGGCTCAGTCGGTTAAGCGACTGCCCTCGGCTCAGGTCGTGATCCTGGAGACCCAGGATCGAGTCCCAAGTCGGGCTCCCTGCTCAGCGGGGAGTCTGCTTCTCCCTCTGATTCTCCCCCTCTCATGCTCTCTCTATCTCATTCTCTCTCTCAAATAAATAAATAAAATCTTTAAAAAAAAAAAAAAATCAAGACCTTCTGGGCGCCTGGGTGGCTCAGTTGGTTAAGCAACTGCCTTCAGCTCAGGTCATGATCCTGGAGTCCTGGGATCAAGTCCCGCATCGGGCTCCCCGCTCGGCAGGGAGTCTGCTTCGTCCTCTGACCCTATCCCCTCTCATGTGTTCTCTCTCTCTCAAATAAATAAATAAAATCTTAAAAAAAAAAAAATCAAGACCTTCTGTCCATTAAAAGACAATACTAAGAGAGCAAAAAACAAACAAACAAACTACAGGCCCAGAAGGGGTGCTTAAAAGATATTCTGGGGGCGCCTGGGTGGCTCAGTCGGTTAAGCCTCTGCCTTCCGCTCAAGTCGTGATCCTGGGTTCCTGGGATGGAGCCCCACATCGGGCTCCCTGCTCGGCGGGGAGCCTGCTTCTCCCTCTCCCTCTGTCCCTCTCCCCACCACTCAGGTGCATGCTCTCTCTCAAATACATAAATCTTAAAAAAAAAAAAAAAAAGATATTCTATATCTTGATCTGGATGGTGGTTATACAGGTACATGCTCATGTAAAAGCTTTCCAGCTGTATATTTATGATTTGTACACTTTATGTAAATACTTCAATCAAAAAAGAAACAAAATAACTGTTTACACCTGTTATCCCCTATTCCTTGACCTTTTTTTTTTTTTTTGCAACTTCTCCACTACTCTTATTGGTAAGACTCTATTGACTCTTGAAGATATTCTTGGAGCCCAATTTCCAAGTCCTCTCTCATGAAACATTCTGGCCAGCCTTCTGGCCCCTGCTCTTCCCCCTCCCCCACCCCCGAGCACGTCCAGGAATTTGTGCACTCTCCTACCTGCTCCAGCTCCTCCTCGGCGTATTTCTGGCGGCTCCGCTCATTCTCCGTACCCTCCCGCAGCTCCTTCAGCCGCTGGGCTTCCTGCTTGGCAAGGTTGATCTCATCACGCAGCTTCTTCTCCAGATGGACCTTCTCCACCTCCACTGTGCGGTGCTCCTCTTGGGCCTTGTGCAGCCTGGGGGCGATGCAGGGAGCTGGAGAAGGCCAGGCAAGGGTGCCAGCCCATACGCCACAAGTCATGGCATCAAAGAGGAAAATGAGGGCTCTGGCACTGAGAATATATTCTCCCTATTTTGTTGACTGGCTCTGAGTTAGCTCAGGGCCCAGAGAAACCACAGTGGCTACCATAGCTCTTATGTTGGCCATCATTTTGCTGCCAGTAATCAAGCTAGGTCCCTGGGTATGTGATTCCCTCCTCTGAGGTGGCGCACATACTAAGATCCTAACAACTACTAGTTTACAGGGTATTTCCATGTGTCCCCCCTCAGATAATAATGTATCATTATCAGCCTAGGACAGTCCAGATTTAAGACTTAGGGAGGGGAAGTAATTGCAGGTAGAACAGAGACTAGAATTCCAATCTGTATGAGTCCAAGTCCCATAGTTATTCCCCTTCTCCAGGGCTATCTGGAAGGTTCAACAAATGTAGAATACCCTGCAAGCTATCCCAAAGATCCAGAGAAGGCACAATGGCTGAGATATGACTGGGGTGGTGGCAGTGGGGATATTTAGGGAAGACAAGAAAGGAATCATTGAGCAGCAACTCTTGGAGTCCTAAGTACCTGTTCCCAGAAGCACAGAAAAATGAAATTCATGCCAAAGGGGCTAGGCAGGGCTTGGGAGAGCCCCCTGCTGCCCCCAGGCCTGAGTTTCCTTTCTGAGTATCTTTCATGGTGGGTAAGATCTCAAGGGCTCAGTTATAAATGAAAATATACCTTTATACCCACCCACACATTCCCTCTGTTCACTGACAAAACCACCCAGCCTCCTTCCCTCCTCCCTTCCTTGCTCTACATACCTATGCTAATCTACCCATTCATTCATCCATTCTTTCAACAAGTACTTCCAAGTGTCTACTGAATGCCAAGCCCTGCACTCAGTCCTAGATATATGGAGATGAATGAGAAAATTGTCCGGGCCACTGGGGAGCTCATGATCTAGCCCAATATAGACAAGTAAACAGATAACTATACGCAGTGTGATAAGTTCTATAAGAGAGAGAGACCTACAAGCTGTTGGATGAGCCCAAAGGATGGAGTGAACAACTCTGCCTGAAAGGAGCCAGGGAAGGTGAGGCCTGGGCTAGATGCAAAAGAAAGAGTAAGAGTTTGCTAATCCCGCTGGAAGAAGGGAAGGACTTGGCCACGGTCAGGTCTTCCTATCTTGGTAAAAAAACACCAAGTGACAGGGGACCAGGGTAGGAGGGGAAAGGATGATGAAGAAGACAGGGCTCTATGGCTTAGACATGAAGTACAGATGGATAAGCTACAGAACAAAAGGAGCCCTCAGAAAAGAGCACTGACCACTGAGTTAATTAAGTAGGTGAAACAGAAAAGGCAGAGAGAGAACAGAAGTTCTGAAGACAGAACTCAACCTCTAAAAACTGCCAAGTCCAGATCTGTCAGTGGCTGAAGTCTCAAACGAGGTGGTGGGACCAGCAGGGAGGGACGAGGGGAAAGGTCTAGGCTGCAAGCTTCCTGCTGACAAACTGCGGGTTTCTGCCCACTCTGTCCCTGGAAAGGGAAGTTGAGCCTCCCCGAGGTACACACCAGGTGGCGCTACAGGCACAGCGAACAACAAAGCCGAGGCGCCATTTTCTACCCCCTCTTCTTCCCTGGCTGGATACCCTCCTTTACCATATTCTTCCACCACCCAACTTCCTGAAATTACACCATTAGGGATTCAGTTCTTCACTGAAGAGCAGCCTCTTCAGGAAAACCTATGATCTGTCTGTCTTGTCCAGATAATAGGGAACTCTTTTAAAGTAGAATCAAAAAACTTGACCCACTTTTATAGTCCTAACGAGATCTGGTAGAGGCCAAGACCATTAAGTACTACTGGCTGCAGAAATGAGCAAATACACGCACAGTCAAGCCTCGCCCCACTCCATCTCCTCCACAGAAGCCTGAGCTTCTTGAAGGCAGCGGTCAGTTAGCCTTGTAAGTAAGAGAATGAGGCAGCCTGCCTGCAGGCCCCAGCTCTAAGTAGCTATGTGACTAAGGGCAAGTCCGTTCCTTGTACCAGGCCTGTTTCTTCATTTCTAAATGGGAATCAAAATCCCTGCCTCAAAGAATTATCTCGGAACCCAACGAAATCCTACCTGGAATGCACATGTAGCATTACATTTATTCACCCCAAGTATCAGGAACTCTGTAAAAAAAAAAAAAAGCTCTGTGGTGGCTGGCAGCGCAGGCCCGGTAAAGTAAGGAGGGACGAGGAGGTGTGTGGACACTGTCAGAGGAAGACGTGTGTGTGCACATGTGTAAGCCCGTCTCTGGGTGTGCACGTGCATTCGTTCCTCCAAGTGTCACAGTGGTCATTAAGCTCTGGAGGCCTTGGGAGTGGGGAGGGCTGGGAGCTTAGTTTTATCCCCAAACTTGGAATGTCTCCTGCCTAGATTCTTTGCCTTTGGAATGGAAACAGTACATGCTTTTCAGACAAATGAAGAATGGGGACTGCCCAGACAGCAGCTTTTAGCCCCCAGTTGGCAAAGGGCCCAGGAACAAGGGGCCCAGAAAAGTAGCCAGGAATCAGCTCAGAGATAAAACTCCGCTTGCCCCTTAGAAACCCAGCCAATGGAAATGAATCTGATTGGGCCGCCTTTACCGAGACAGCACCCTGAGGGTGTCAAAACTCCTGGCTCACTACTTCCTGTTATGTGACCCTAAACAAAGCACTCACCTTCTCTGAGCCCTCATCTCTTCAACTCGAAACTAGGGATGATAATAGTACTTACCTAACACAGTTGTGGTGATTAAAAAATAATGCATTTAAGTAGTTAACAATACCTAGCTCATAAGAAGAGCTTATGGATAAGCTTTCTTTCCCCGCCCTCCAAAGAAAAGAGTATCTATCATTTAAAAGTAACAGAAAAGAGCCAGATGTCATTTCCTTTTACATGGATTCCTGCAAAGACTTCCCAACTAGAATCCCTAAGCTGCCAGAGTAAGTTTCTAAAAGACAGTCCTGAAGTAGGTCCCTCCTCTTCTCAAAAACAAAACAAAGCTGGGGCACCTGGGTGGCTTAGCCGGTTAAGCATCTGCCTTCAGCTCAGGTCATGATCCCGGGGTCCTGGGATCGAGTCCCGCATCGGGCTCCCTGCTCAGCGGGAAGCCTGCTTCTCCCTCTGCCTGCTGCCCCCTCCCCCGCTTGTGCTCTCTCACTCTCTCTCACTCTATCTCTCAAATAGATAAATAAAATTTGAAAACAACAACCAACAAAGCAAAACACCAAATACCTGCATTAACGCTCTATTGCCTTTTGCATCTTACTAAGACTTATCCATGTGAGGCTTAAGGTGCCAGGAATCTGGCCTCACTCTGTATGTTCAACCTTAACTACCAGGACCCCCCTACCCATCTTTCAAGGTCGCCTTCTGGAGTCCACATCCACTCATCTCCTGCCTCTGTGCCCTTCCTGTTCTTAGAGCCCTCATGCCATCAGTGGGCACAAGTCACTGCACTAAGCGTGTGCTCACTGCTCCTTCGTCTGTGTGTGAGCTTTGTTGCCCCAGGAGCAGTGAATTCCTCACAGTTCCCAGCACAGACCTGGTTCCTAGATGTCAGAATGTACGTGGGTTAACTGACTGACTGACTGACTGACTGACTGGCACCTTCTTTTCACAGCTAGATTTCCTACAACAGTCTTTAAGCCATGTTTTGTTTAAAAAGAATCCGACCATCAGATCTAGAAGGCCATTAGTGTTCTCCTGGTTCAACCCCTTCATACTACTGACGAGGAACTCAGTCCCAGAAGAGGAAGGGGATTTACCCAAAGTCACATAACAAGTGAGTACTTAAGAGATTTAGATTCCATACAAGAAAGAACTACAAGTATTAGGAAGACAGATTAGTGAGATTTCTTTAGGGAACAGTGAGTAACAGTTAATTACAGGAAGGATAACAGTTCAGACGCCAGAAGGAGGATAGAATGGGCAAGCCATCCAACCATGGAAGCTCAAGACCTCTGACAGAAGTAAGCTCCTGCCCTGGGGAGGAGAATTTGCCTGCGCAACAGCAATGGCAGGAACCTACAAGCAGTTCTGGAAGTGTGGTAGAGCCCAGCCCCGTCAGCGTGTGTCAGGGGCGAGATGGCCCACAACCCAGGTGGAAACAGGAACCCCCCAAGAGCGGGAGGCACCACAGCTGTGGGGATGGGGAAGGGCCTTACCTTTCCTGAAGGTCATGCAGACTCTGCTCAGCTCGGTGTAACCCCTCCAGATCCTTCATCATCTTCTTCATGTGCTCCTTTGAGTACCGGTTCTGGATGTAGGCGAACCAGCAGCCACCCACACCAATAACTATAGACACCACCAGCATGAAGTCCTTGAGGTGATTATGGCGGGTCACTGCCAAAGAGGAAGCCATAGTGAGACAGCTGCCCACTGCACGCTCAGCCTTGCAGACTCCACTGCATCCCCTCCTGTGTGAAGACTTCCCACTCCAGAGCACTTAGTTGCTCTTCTTAGACACACACTTGCCACACACTAGTATACTAAGCTCTCTGCCTATTTTGGAAAAGATGAGAGGCCCGAGAGCGGTACAGGAAGCTTATGAAATCATACTTCCCTAAAAATGAGTTCCTTCTCAGGGCATCCCAGCTACCCCCTGGCCTACGATGAGCCCACGCGCCCACATGCAGTGGCTTCTGTCTGGCGGGATAAGCAATGCTAGAGTGCTAGAGTGGGGAGAAGGGGATGGTTGGTAAGAGTATAAAGCAGTATCACTAGAGCTTGAGGCCTGGCTGTGGGACTGAAGTTCCTGCAACAGCCGGGTCCCCTGGACAATTTGCCTATTCTAGGTACAAGAGGCAGAGCCCAGATCAGGTAAAGGTCTGCAAGGCCCATCTGTGGAAGAGCTTTTCTAGGCTGTGGGCTCAATCCAGAGACCAGGGAGGACAGGAGGAACATCGAGAGGCTGGAATATATAAGACACTGCACGTGCCAGGAATAGAGGGGCAGATCCACCTCCGGAGAACACCTGGCGGCAATGTGGCAAAGTGCTGGTGGCTGGGGTTCAGAGCAAAACTGAAAAGCCGAACAAGGAACACCACCAGAAGGTAAGTACAAAAGCCATGTCCTGAGAACTGAGCCAAGCAGAAGAGGGCCACTCCTGGAGCCTGCCATTGTTCCCAGTCTATCAGATCTGGGCTCTGCGCCACGGCACAGGAGACCTGAAGAGACACCATAAGGAGAGCAGGGCTGCTCCCGGGGCCCCTGCCTGCGTTGTTCTCAACCTGGGATGGAGCAGCGGTGAGCTCAGAGGAGCTGCAGATGTGGGAGTCAGGGCAGCAGGTTACCCTCAGGCTGAGGATGGGGGAGTAGGACTGACAGGATCCCAGGGCCTGGTAAGGACAAGGGGCTCCTCAGTAGACGGATTCTTGTGCCTTCGAAAGAAGCATCCTGCACTGAGTCTTAGGGAGTCTGGCTTCTCTGCTTGCCTCTGCCTCATCCGGATCTCTGCTTCCTCAGCTCTAAGATGCATTGTCACACAATTACTAACGAGATCAAGCACACAGTTATGAATGAGAGTGCTTTGAGGTGTTCTGGAAATCTTCAGATGGACATTTCCAGTAGGTAATTAAGAATGTGGATGTGGAGTTTAAAGAAGAGGAGAAGTTTAAAGCTGGAAGAAGAGGTGAGGATTATCAGGTCTCTTCAGTAGAGCCCCGGATGGAACCCCACAATCCTAAGGGAATCTGTGATGTTAATTTCATGTGTCGACTCAACTGGGCTAAGGGGTGCCAAGAGAGCTTTCTGGGTCTGTCTGTGAGGTTGCCTTCATAACAGATTAGTATTTCAATCGCTGGACTGAGTGAAGAAGACTGTCTTCATTAAAGCACCCCCAGGCCACTGACAGCCTGAATAGAACCAGAAGGCGGAGGAAGGATGAATTTGCTCTCTCAGCTTGAGCTGAGACATCCATCTTCTGCCGTCTTATATCAGCACTCCTGCTTGTCGGGTCTTTGGACTCAGACTGGAACTTACAGCAGCTGTCCCCTGATTCTCAGGCCTTGAACTCAGACTCAACAGTACCACTGGCTTTCCTGGTTCTCTGGGTGCAGACGGCAGATCACGGAACTTCTTGGCCTCCATCATCACGTGAGCCAATTCCTATAATAAACCTCCTCATATCTGTCTATCTATCTGTCTATCTATCCATCCATCCATCCATCCATCCATCCATCCAGGTTATGTTTCTCTGGAGAACCCTAATACAGAATCTATAAACTGATATATCAGAAAAAGAGGGGAAATGAAGAATCTAGTCCGTGCCTTACTAATGATATACTTCTCTCCATCCTAATTTCATTCCCATTCTTCACTTCCTACCACCTGCTCAGCCTACTACAAGTCTACAGCGATGTTTCCATTCCTTCTCCTCTGACTAGGATTCCCTAACCATCCCACTCCTTGGACAGGTAAACACGGGTTATCTACTGCTATCTCAGGGACTCCCTTGTGTGTTTTTCAACTTTCATGCTGCTTGCCTTCTGATAGTCTGTGAGTTCCTCAGGGCCAAGGCACAAGACTTATTTCTCTCTATGGCCCCGTACTTAGCACAGAGCCTGACCAGAGCAGGTACTCAGCAAAGGTGGAAAGGAAAGAAAAAGGGAAGAAGGCAGGCAGGTTTTAGCAGGAAAGGGGGTACAATACAAAGTCCGTGTGAAAGGACAAGGAGAGTACAGCTAGCTGGCCTGAGAGCCCCTCCACAAGGTCCGCTCTCAGAACCCACCCCACACCCGGCGAGCACGGCCAGGGCAGACAGACCTCGGAGCTTTCCTGAGAGCAGCTGCGGCTGGCTAGGTGAACAGAGCTAAGCCAGGGAATCTGGCTAGGACCTGGGGAGCCAGAGGGTGGCAGAATTCCCAGCCTGAGTGCTGCAAATAGACTTTAGCAAAATGAGGTCACCTGTTAATACAATCAGGCCTGAGGAAGGGAGGACGGTATAACAATGAGATGCTACCATGTTAACAGAGGCAGGAGTAATGGTGAGAATTTTCAGGGTTCAGTTAGCATTGACAAAGCGAGCCTCCAATGATTATCACTTTCTGGAAGAATCCCCTCTCCCAATCTATTCCCGCCACCTTCTCCACTGCCCACAGTACCCCCGCCCCTGACTGCCATGGCCATATGCGCTAGGAATTTCTTTGGTCATCTGCACAGACGTCTGTGCTGAGGTGTGTGGTTAACCGGGAGGAGCTATTCCTCCCGCTTTCTGGTTACAGCCCAAACAGTGCTTTCGCTGGCTCACCAGTCCACACAAGACACTCCACGGTACTCTCCCCACCACCAAACTGGGCCAGACTCTTCTCCCATGTCCCCTGTCTTATAGCTCTGAAGAGGCCCAGCCTCCTTCTGGAAAACTTCTAGCATACATTTCCCGACACCTGCTCATTGCTGGGCCATATGCTGAGTTATGACGACAGATGAACAAAGCTGTTTCTACCCTCAAGGAGTTCCCCGTTTAAAGGGTAACAGGAAAACAGATTGTTATTTAAAAAAAAAAAAAAAGGCAGGTACAAAGGGTTATAGGATCCCAGAGGAAAGTAAGAGGGAAGGGTTGAACATGCCTGGGAAAAGGCTGGAAAGGCATCCTAGAGAAGGCTTGAAAAATGAGTTGAAAAACAAAAGAAAAAGAGGGTAAGGTAAGGATAGAGCTGACAGAGAAGAAAACAAGCTTTGCTGGAGAGGAGCTACTCCCACTTCCAGGGGACTTCTCTCCATTATCTGAGCTGCTGAGGAAGGAAGACAAGGTGTAGGCTTGCCCTTCCTCTCCACAGCCTCCCCATCACCCCAGCAACTACTCTGCAGGCCCCTCTCCACACCCTTCTCAATACCCCTGCTAAAAGCTCAAAGGCTACACTGGCCCAGGATTAACCACAGTAGGCACACACTAAAAACAGTAGCTACCATTTATTTAGGGGAAATTAGGACATAGGGAACTTTACAAATGTACCCTAGGTCACAAAGCCACTGAATGCTAGAGCCAGTCTGCTTGATTTCAAATGGAATTCTTTATACTCTGCCTTGCTTGCTCTACCAGAAGTGGAGAACGGGACAACACAGTACCAAAAACACTGAAATATAAGCCACAGACCGGGTCTGAGCCATGGCTCTGTCATTTAAGAGCTGAATGACCTCTAAAAATTCCCCTCATCACCTGAGTCTCCATTTCTCTGAGCAATTCCCTGCAGAGGAGGAAGAGCCCCCCGAGAAAGCTGCGCTGCCAGAGTGAGGCATCCGCCGAGGCCCCACGGCAAGCTGCCTGGGGACCCCGGGTGTCGGAGCACACCTAACCTCAGACCGTGGCACTGCTGGGGGCCCGGACAGATCGTGCAAGCCTAGGCCAGCTCCGCCAGTGGAGGAGACTGAAAGGGCGACGTGCTGCGCTGTGGCCACGGTGGGAGGACAGAGATGCCTTCTACTGCCAAAAAATGGGCCCTGAGGCACTCTGTGCTGGGCCAGTCTGATCCGTCTTCCCCCTTCCCAGGCTCGGAGGCTGCTGGGGACAGAGGGGCCCTGATCACTCCGCAGATCTTCCCGGCTACTGCACAACAAACCTCTGATTTGAGATTTCTCAAGCTTCGACTGATGGCAGGAATTTCATTAAGGCTGGGCAAGGTAGCCAGGGCTGGCAGCTAGCTGTACCTGACCCCGGTTCTCTGGGGTGCTTATCTACTACCTGCCTCCTGGTGAGCCCGAAGAACCACAGCCTTAAGAACTCACCCTCGGCGCACAACCACTGGCCATCACGCTAACTCCTGCGTGGGGTTGGGCAGGGAACAGCACTGAAGTAGGGATTTTAGCCCATGCTCAGATGGGAAAACAGAGCTGGAGGGACACAGATCAAGGGATTCTTTGCAGGTACCCACCACGCACGGCTCCATCCTTGCAGAAGTCTCCTGGCAAAGAGCTTCCTAGTATTTTCCTCAGATTCCATCCGGCAATTTTCAAAAATTTTCTTTAACAAGCCATCAGTAAGAAAGTATTAAAACAGTATTTGCCATCAGGACAGCTGCTGGATTCCAAAAACCTTAGCTCCCAGGAGAACACCCAGTTCTATCAGAGTCCTTGAAGGAGGGAGCCAGTAAGAGCCTTAATGACCAAGCCCATCTTACAAACAAGGAAACCAAAAACTAGGTAGGAGAACTGAATTGCCAAAGGTCACTTGATAAGGCAAGGGCCAAGGACCAATTCCTAAAAGTACAGGATACAGACAGCAGCAGAAGGAACAGACTTCCTGTCTTTTATCCTTTTACCAGGACACTTATCAATCAAAGGGTTTCCTCTCAAAAATCACGGAATGTTCATCTGAAAGGAATCAAAGATCCTTTAGCTCAATTGTTTCATAATACAAATCAGAAAACACATCCTGAGAAAACCGACCTATACAAGGTCATACAGTGAGTGGAAATTTGCAAAAGAGACCAAGGTACTTTACTTTCCTAAATTTTATAAGGAGTTCTCTAAATGGAAGTCTAAGAGTTACAAAAAATCAAGCTCTACATGTTTTATTATCATTGAGATATAATTCATAAAACCAAAAATTCACTCTTAAAATGTGCAATTCATGTAGGTTTGCAGACAAATAAACCTTGTTCTGAATCCAAAAAAAATTAAAAATATTAAAAATAAAATGTGCAATTCAGGGGCGCCTGGGTGGCTCAGATGGTTAAGCATCCGATGCTTGGTTTCGGCTCAGGTCATGATCTCAGGGTCCTGGGATCAAGCCCCACCTCAGACTCTACACTCAGCATGGAGTCTGCTTGAGATTCTCTCTCTCCCTCTGCCTCTCCCCATACTTGTGCGCTCTCTGTCTCTAAAATAAATAAATCTTTAAAAAAAAAAATTAAAATAGGGGCACTTGGGTGGCTCAATTGGTTAAGCGTCTGCCTTCTGCTCAGGTCATGGTCCCAGGGTCCTGGGATCAGGCCACATTGGGCTCCCTGCTCAGCAGGAAGTCTGCTTCTCCCTCTCCCTCTGCCCCTCCCCCTGCTCATGCTCTCTCCCTCTCTCCAAATAAATAAATAAATCTTAAAAAATTAAAGATGAAAATTCAAAAAGTACAATTCAATGGTTTTATCATATTTACAAGGTTGTGCGACCAATAGCACAATTAATTTTAGAACATTATCATTACTCCAAAAGAAACCCTATACATACTAGCAGTCCCTCCCCATTTCTCACTTCCTCCAGCCTCTGCCAGCCACCCATCTGTCTTCTGTCTCTGTGGATGTATCTATTCTGGATATTTCATATAAATGGAATCATACAATAGGTAACCTTTTACGTCTATCTTCTTTCACTTAGCATGCTTTCCAGGTTCACCCATGTTCTGGCACGTATTAGAACTTCATTCCTTTTTGTGGCTGGCTAACAGTCCATTGTATTTATATACTACCACTACTTAGCCATTTGTCCACCGATGGACATTTGGGTTGTTTGCAGCTTCTGACCACTGTGAACAGTGCTGCTCTGAATATGGGTACATGGACTTGTTTGAGTGCTTGTTTTCAATTCCTTGGGTACATTCCTGGGCTTATGGTAACTCTATGTTTAACTTTCTGAGTTGTTCTATGAACGACCACACTGTTTTCTACAGTAGCTGAATCATTTTACATTATCATTAGAAATGTACGTAGTCTAATTTTTCCATACCCTTGCCAATAATAGCTATTTTCCACCTTTTCTTTGTTTTTGTTTTTAAGGTACCTATCTAGTGGGTGTGAAGTGTCTTCTCAGCTCTCATACCTCTGTTCTGTCTATCTCAGAAACACTGTTTTCTGCTGCCGTCTGACTCCCGTAGGTTAGGTCACATGTAAGCTGTAGGCTATATGAAGGTATCCTAGGAGAAAATACCCCTCCCATCCTGGTATCAGTCTAACCTGCTACACTAGCCCCTCTTGCTGGCTCTGACCCCTGCACCCATTACCCTGCACCTAGGACTCTGGTTCCCATGCTCTCCAGCCCCAGCTGATCTTTCCAGGTAGAATCCTTGCCTACTTTAACCTGAAGTTTCTAATGCACGCTTTCAGATATGGTAAATCCTATCTCGATACAGAACAGTAACAGTCTGATAATATGTCTCAGAAGACTAAAGAAGGCTTTCAGGCTGCTAAAGGCCTCCCCTTCCTGGCGGGGAACAGAGGAGAGCTTCTGCAAAAGTAGCCTAGCTTTTACTGCTAGGTTTGATTCTTCTAGTGTTAAGTGTTCTTGCTAGTGTATACAAAGAGAAGGGTGTAAGCTGTTCATGGGAACAGTCTAATAAAGCTCCTTTCCATCTTTCAAGACTCAGCTCAAGAATGATCTTCTCCATAAAGCTTCTAGGACTCAAACTGAAAACCTGTCCCTATTTTGTGCTCCCAGCTGAACTCTGAAAGACTTCCATGATAGTTATAACACTGTATTTGTTGATCATTTACTCTATTGTTGATATGCCTATCCCCATTTGGATGAAACTTTTTTTTTTTTTTAAGATTTTTTTATTTGTCAGAGAGAGAGAGCACGAGAGAGAGAGCACAAGCACAAGGGCAGAGGGAGAGGGAGAAGCAGACTCCCCACCAAGCAAGGAGCCCGATGAGGGACTCGATCCCAGGACCCTGGGATCATGACCTGAGCTGAAGGCAGATGCTTAACCGATGAGCCACCCAGGCGTCCCTAGGTGGAACTTCTTGAGAGCAGGACCCTGTCATTTATACTGGTACACAGCAGTTGCTCAATAAATGTTAGTGAATGAAAGGCCTTTGCTCAGTAGTGGGCCTCACTAAACGCTAGAGCCATTCATTGTGTCATTTATTCAAAACTTACACAATGAATGGTAAGCAAAAATGTGTCCTAAGACCAGAAAGAAAGAAAGAAAAACAAGCAAGAAAAGAGAAGAGGAACAGGAAGAGGACGAGAAAAAGAACATCAGTCTTCGCCCATACTGCTTTGTTTCACATTTTCAAAAGGCACAGACCTTCTGGAAAAGGCAAAACTAGGAAAGTAAAAAAAAAAGACCAGTGGTTGTCAGGGGTTGAGGGGGAGGGAGGGATACATAGGTGGGGCACAGAGGATCTTTAGGGCAGTGAAACTAGCCTATACGATACAATAATGACGATAGATACATGTCATTATACATTTGTCCAAACCCATAGACTGTGCAACACCAAGAGTCAACTCCAATGTAAATTGTAGACTCTGAGTGATGGTAATGTGTCAGTATAGGTTCATCAATTGTTACAAATGTACCACTCAGGGCGGGGGGGTGGGGGGGGGTGTGGGGTGGGTGCTAACCGTGGGGGAGCTATGCATGTATGGGGGCAGGGGCATATGGGAAATCTGTGTACCTTCACTCAATTTTGATGCAAACCTAAAACTACTCTTAAAAATAAAGTTTATTAAAAATTTAAAAAACAAAAAAAGTACAGACCCACCCACCTCTATTGAGACCAGCTTGGGCACTTGTCAAGCCAAACGCACGGATGGGAAAATGTTCTATAGTCTCCGACCCTGCCTGCTAGCTGGCTTCTCCGGACTGCTTCCTGGTTCTATATCATTCTGCTGCTGGCCTCCTCAACCAATGCCAATAGCTCCCAAAGGGCAGGAAGTGGGCCCTAGGAGCCTACTTGGTGAAGGCTAATTTTCTAAGAAATCTTACCACTTTTGTTCCTCCAGAGTTCACTTGGAATAAGGAAAAGAATGGCAGGGTTGGCCATGCCCACCTTGCAGATCTTTAGGAACTGAACTACCTAATTCTCTCAAGTAACCCCTGGCTGAAGAGACTACTCCTTCCTTAGGCCTGAGTGTCTCTATGATTCCATGGAAGCCCACCTAGTCCTCTGTGGCTGGTCCAAGGACACAAGATGTTCAGCAATCAGTTCATATGCTCTGCAGGTCCACAGTGAAAGCAAGGAACAGCTAAATGGCATTCAGACCCTATGGGTTACTTATTATCCCTGAGCATACCTTTCATATTTCAGCTTTTGTATTCTTGCTCCAGTTGTTTCTTCCACCTAGAATGTTCTCTCCTGCCACCTGCATGGAATAAAGCCCTACCCATCCTTACAGGCAGAGGTCACATGCCACCTCTTCTATAGGATGCCTTCTCTATCCCTCCGGGACCTCAGAAGCATTGTGTACCTCTCTGGAACATTCATTTTATCCCTTTAGGGCAGAATATGATTCATCCAGATCTACCTCTGGGGTCCAGCACAGCACTGGCATGAAGTAGGTATTTTCTTAATGTATCTAATGGATGGACCTTGCCATCTGGCTGGATTAAAACATAAGACTATCTGAGACTTCATATTTTCATTTCTTAGTGGAAAGAGTGGAAGTATAGCCTTGCAGGTATGCCTAGGAGACCCAGGACCTCAGCTTAGCCACCCCAACAGCCTTGGGTTCCATGGCACATCAGCAGCCCTTCTCTCCCCAGGACTCACAGAGAGGAGGCCCAAACAGCACTGTGTCCAGGGCCTTCAGCTGCAGCTTCTGCCGATGGCTCCGGTCTGTCATCTTCAGCACAGTCCCTGTCATGGTGGTGTTGGTCACAGCAAGCCTGTGGAAGCAAAGAGGAGGGGCTCAGTTTCCTTCCAGTAAAACCAGGAAGGAGACTGGTAGGATTACCCACCTCCTCCAGGAACACTTCCATGACTTCTAGCTCCTGGTGATAGCTCCCCTCTGCGTTCTAGAACACAGAGTCTAGACCAGTGGTTTTCTTTTTTTTTTTCTTTCTTTTCTTTTTTTTTTTTTTTAAAGATTTTATTTATTTATTTGAGACAGAGAGAATGAGATACAGAGAGCATGAGAGGGAGGAGGGTCAGAGGGAGAAGCAGACTCCCTGCCGAGCAGGGAGCCCGATGCGGGACTCGATCCAGGGACTCCAGGATCATGACCTGAGCCGAAGGCAGTCGCTTAACCAACTGAGCCACCCAGGCGCCCTAGACCAGTGGTTTTCAACAGGGAGTAAGGAGGGACATATAACGTGTACCGAGAATATGTCCACCCTTCTGCCCATGTCCACCATCTCCTGAGAACCCTACTCTCTGAGGATTATCCATCTGTGGCCATTCCCACCCCCAACTGTAAATTTTCTGTTCTGTTTCTCCTGCCAGGGATTATGCATTATACACGTGTCCCCACACTCCCACCATTTGTAAATGCACTCTCCTGCCCAACCCAGGTCAAAACATCGTGCCACATGAGCCAGCGGTTCTGAGGGCCTCTAATCCTAACCCTCTGCCTTAAGCATAAACCTGCTGATGACAAACATTGCATTAGTGTTGTTATCTTGTATTTGAGTCACTGCAATTTACTCCCAGATTATTGTAATTTTTTATGACCTTCAACATACTATTCATGATAACTCTAATAAGAGAGGGTCTGTAAACCAGAAAATGACCCAGGAAAAACTGGACTTTGTTTCTCTTCTGCTAGAACACTGTGGGTACAGGAGGAGATGGGTATAAGATATGAAAGGTTATCCATGCACTGGTCTGGGCCCCACACGTGAGCATTTACCACTATCCTACTCCATGAAGGCAGTGCTCTTTTCCGATGCATAGCTTTGTCTCCCCAGGTAGAAAAGAGGCCTCTGCCATCGTGGTGTGTGATTTACACCCCTGCCTGGGTACAGGAGCAGCAACATCCTTCTCTAGCCCTGGGAAGCAATCAAGGCCGCCTATACGAGAGGCAATGAGACAAGGGGTCAGGAGATCAAGCTTCTGGTCCCTGCTGAGTCAGCAACTCACTTGTCTGAGCATAAGCTGCTTGGTCTCTCCTCTGGGGCCCCATTTTTCCTTCTGTGTAAACTTATGTAAAATCAGATGCTTCCTACAAGCCTGAGAGTTCTCGGGGTTCCTCTTTGGAGAGAACACTTCTACCAGGTGTACTGGCCTTCATCTAACTCATCAAAATAAGTGTCATCTTTTCCACAGTCTATTTGTCAGTATTATTTATTTCTGAGCAATGAGAGAAACGAGAAAGGAGCTGACATTTACTAAGCAACTACTGTGTATCTTGTTCTGTTCTCACACTTTACATACCTCATTTAGTCCTCTGACTTTAAGAACACAGTTCTATCATTAGCTCCACTTCACAGATAAGAAAAGTGAGACTTAGAGTTGAGTAACTTGCCCAAAGTCACCCAGCAAGTAAATGGCAAAGGCAGGAAATGAACTCAAATCTTCTAGATTCTTCCCACTATACCATGTTGCCTAGTGGCGGGCTGAGAACCATTGCCACTCCATCCCACGCGCCATGCACCGAGGCTCCATGCTTCCTGCTGTCACTAAGGTGCCACAGCTTGGCTTCCTCTACCCCTCTGCCTGGCCTGGCTGGGTCTGGTCTTAGATCTAATCCTAGCTACAAGAAGGCTAAGTGAGCCCATGACCTGAGAACTGACTTCTTATCCTATGTTTGAGTTTTAATCCAAGCCATAGCTATTCCTCAAGATGGAATGAGCCAGGAATCCACAAGGCAATGCTGCTATTTCCATGGGTAATGAGAAAGAAACCTAAATCCTGGAGCTTCATGGTCAGTCATCTATTTAAGGGGGTCTAATGCATTTCTTTGTCCTCAGAGCCCAGGAGAGAACCCTGCCCGGGGTAGACGATGGGTAAAGTTTTGTTAAAGAGAACTCCACTGAATATTTCCAGGAAGCCTATCTATAACTATACGGGGCAAGAGGAAGATGCAGTGAAAAAAGCAGGGCACTTAGAAGCAGGCAGACCTGGGTTGAAATCCCAGCTCTGCCACTTACCAGTTTGGATAAATCATAAAATATTTGACATTCAGTTTGCTCACCCAAAAGCTGGGGTAGTAATTCCTTCCTCTCAGAACTGTGAGCATCAACTGAAATAACAGGTAGGAAAGTATTCTATAAGGGGATGTACCAAAATTAAGATTATTACTCTCTCCAAAGTAGGGAGAAGCTGTGAAGAGAGGGCTGCAGGCAGCAGAGTGAGGAGCAGCCAGCTCCACTAGGCCTGGACAGCAGGGCCCGGTAGCTCTGGGGCTGGAGGCTGCCATGGGTGGGCATTCCAACCACTTCACCTTCCCCTTTCCCCTTTGTTGAAGCTCATAACCAGATGCACCTACGTAATAAGATGACAGATTGTACATAATCAGCACTTACCAGATAGTGAGCCCTTTGAGGGCAAGGGCGGGGTGTTGTCATCTTTATCCCCAGCACCCAGCACAAGTGCTTGGCACAGAGCAGGTACCCAGTAAATATGTGTCGAATGAATAAGTAAATGGATTAATGACTGAATGACACATGGCACTAGTTTGACATCCCACAAGAAGCCCATGCAGAGCTCCATCCCCTCCCTTCCCCCGCAGTCCCTGGCGCAGTGTGCCTGTGAAGGAGGCAGAGTTAGGGTACCACAGCCCTTGCAAGAGCCGCTCCAGAAAGGAGGCTGGGGCCGAGGGGAGTCAGGCCCGCCTCACACCACTTCTTTAGAGCAGATACACGGTATGTGGATAATTCAGGGGAGGCTAACAGAGCCCCGAGGCTCCTGGGCAATAAAAGAGGCAGCTGCTGGAGGGACAGCAAAAGAGGAAAGAAACACCACAGGCTTTGAAGTCCACCCAGATCTAGGTTCCAATCAGTTTTGCCTCTAACTAGCTACGTGAACTTGGAAAAGTTACTTAGCCATGTTCACCATCTATGTGCAATAATACCTACCTTACAGGATTGATGTGAGAATTAAATGAGATACTGTATACAAAGTGTGGAAGAGGAGTGCCTGCCATGTACTAGGCATCCAATAAATGACAGCTATTAGTACTATTCCCAGGCACGACAGAAATACTACATAAGAGAACAGATGCGAAGCGACTGTCATGCTTTACAGTAAGGGCACAACGGATGCGAGAAGAGGAGAGGTCTGCAGATTCTGCCCTGAGAAGGGTGGAACCTCGTGTAACTGGCCAGAGCAGCCTGAAAGTAGCCAACCCCAGCCCATCCCCCACACCCCCGGGGGAGAGAGCCAGTCTCCTCCTGACCTCGGCATGGCATGGCCACTGAGCTGCAGCTTCCGGAAGGTCTCCTCATATTGCGGCAGCTCCACGTACGTGATCAGCCACTGCACCACCTCATCCACGGTCCAGTTGTACACTGTGGGAAGAGACGAGCAGAGCCTTGACTCCAGAATGCAAGCACTACTGGAACTTATCATCACAGTCACATCGGCCTTCTCACTGACTGCATGCTTATGTGTTTACCATCTCCCCCTCCCACAAAATCTTAACTATGAAAGGAGTACATACTGTACTTCTTGTTTGACCCACAGGGGATGGACTTGCTCTTCCACTATACCAGCATTTGGGATGAAATCATCCTGAACTAGAATAATGACAGTAATACTAATAAATGCCATCTTTTCCGTGGTGCCTACTATATGACAGGTACTGTTCTAGGAGCCTCGTATATATTAACTCATTAATCTTCACAACCACCATGTGAAAGATAGGTCCCATTTTATCCCTGTTTTACAGATTTGAAGAAAGTGAGGTACAGAAACATTATATATAACTTTCCCAAAGCTGCCCAGCTAGGAACTGGTAAAGCAAATGTCTGGACTCAAGCAATGTGCCTTCATACCCTTGCGCTAAGCCATCATGTACTCTTGTGCTCTCGCTCTCTCTCTGTCTACTTGATAGATTGATGGCTGGCTGGCTGGATGACATACAAGGATATGTGTATCAGGTGACACCCACTAATACTGGCATGCTGAACTTAAAAAACGTGGGAGCAACTGAGTTTCAGCAAAAAGATACCATTTTTATTGGATTTGAAGTTTGCTTTTAAGGATGAATCTGGTTTTGTTTATATTTGTATACAAATTTTATATAGCAACTTAAACCTCATTTTATGTTTGTACACATTTAAATAATAATTATAATAAAAACAATTTAAGTCAGCATTGTAGGTCCAAGATAAATTATTTCCCTTAAAAGGAATTTGTACATCCTCAAGTTTGAAGACTACTGCTGTGATCAGGAAGAAGCCAAAAAAGTTCTGAAGCGGAGTGAAATGGTGAGATTTCTCACCCTCTTCTCTTAAGGTCCATGTCTTTCCCCAAAACTGCCTTTCATCAGAATGCTGTCCAATTTCCCTCTAAAAGTCAGACAACACTGAAGACATGGACTATGTCTTATTCATTGTTGCCCACCCCACTATCTCTAAAACAGAGATTCCCTGGGGCGCCTGGGTGGCTCAGTCGGTTAAGCATCCGACTCTTGATTTCAGCTCGGGTCCTAATCTCAGGGTGGTGAGATCGAGCCCTGGGTCAGGCTCTGCACTCAGCGGGGAGTCTGCCTGAATATTCTCTCTCTTCCTCTTTCCTCTGCCCCTCTCCCTCGCACTCTCTTTCTCTCTCTCTAAAACAAATAAATAAATCTTTTAAAAAGTAAAATAAAATAAAATAAAATAGAGCTTCTTATACAGTAGCATCAATAAGAATTTACTCAAAGAATAACGACCCCCACATGAGGAGTTCCAGAGACGTTCTGACTGTGGGCCCCCAAACAGAAACAACAATCTCCTTAAACAAATACACAGTGCAACACCTCAGATGCTGGGCTATTTCTGTCACTCTCACGGAAGCTGGAGAAGCTGGAAGGCTGGACCTGCCCCTTCGTTCTCCTACACCCCCTACAGTGGAGCCCAGCCCGTGGTGCAGAGCAGACACTCAAGCATCCTGCAGGAAACAAGGTTGAAGGCAAAAATGCTCCAATCTCTTAACGTCCTCGAGAAGCTTCTAGACCTCAGGAGGGAAGTTCTGAGCCCGAGAGACTCTGGAGGTACCTGAAACTATCTGCAGAGGCACAGGAGGTGAGAAGGGGAAGGGGCCTGGGGAGGAAGTGAGGCAGGTCTAGTGCCCTCAGACTGCATCCCAGAAGACAAGATCCCAGAGGCTAGGCAAAGGGCGCTTAGTCATTGCTTGGTTAAATTTCAAATTCCCAGACTAGAAAGCATTGAAAAGAAGAGAGAAATTAATGTCCAAGAGCTACGTTCAAATCCTGGGGTTTGGGAAAGGAGGGATGACAGAGCAGGGTTAAAAAAGTAGGATGTATTAGCCTTTTATTCCTGAGAAGGAATGTATCCGCCTCTGTACACATCTGTCGACATGACAAATGTGCGCGTTCACTACGGTCTGGAATGCCGGGTAGTGAAGGTGTAGCCGAGTGACACACAGATCTGAGGCAGACGGACAAGTACCAGCCTGTGAAGTGCGGAGAACAACACGCTCCCGCCACCGCTGCCAAGGGCGCTTGGCCGCGTCTCGCACAAAGGGGCCTTTCTGCTTGGCATGGGAAGTGGGAAGAAGGCCACTTTTTTGTTGCTAGAAAGGCCTGAGGCTAGCTGAGCTACAAGGGCCCCTTGTCTACTGGGGGGATGCCTTGATATAAGCGGGAGCATGGACGCCTGGCGTGTGGGAACTCCTCCCGAGCTGCACCTTCGGCTGCGGCGGAGACAGGCAGAGGCACTCCAACCAGAGTTTCTCAGTCTGCACCACTGACATTTTGGGTAGGACAATTCTCTGTTGTGGGGGCCATCTTCTGCAGTGGAGGGTGGGTAACAGTAGTCCCTGGCATCTAGCCACTAAATGTAGCATGCTGCCACTCGTGACCGTCAAAAATGTCTCCAGGTACTGCCAAATGTTCCCTGGGGGACAGGATGCCCCCACCCCCCGGCTGAGAACCCTGCTCTAAACACTACATTGAGTGAGACAGAGGGTCTGTATGAGGGGGCCACCGCACTCCAGTGAGGATGGACTCTCAACACAGTCAGCCCCTACATGGCTAAGCTATTGGGAAAAGGATAATGGCTTCAGCGTGTCAGGATAAATCTCAAGGTAGTTGTTCCGTGTGTGTGCATGCGATCATTGTTACCTAAGCAGACACCCTATCTAAGTAGGCTTGGCAGCATGGTGTGGCCATCCAGAGTCACTGCAGTCTGAGCGAAGTAAGCCAGGATGGGCTGCATTCTTGTCAGAGAGCAACCCTGTGTCCCACTCACTCAGTAGTCAGGGCGAGATATCAGGGCCTCCTGCCCCTAAGGTTCAAGTACTTAAAAGCTAAAAGTCTTGTTCTGCTTTCTCATTCCAAAAGAGAAAATGGGAAGAATCTCCAGGCCAAAGTGAGGAAGACGGTAAGAGCAAGTACAGAGAGCTGTTGCCGTCAGTAGAAAGCCACGGAATTTGGCAAGGAGGGCTTAGTACAGATACGGTCTCCAAATGACTCACGTGTCCAAATCCCAGGAGGACATGCAAACAAGAGAGTCTTCTAAAGTCATCAGCCTCTCATCACCCTGAGCCTGTCCATAAGGCCCCTGGAGAGATCAAAAACTACATCTCTGGGCAAAACGACAGACAATACTACGTGGAGTCAGAGAAGGCCAACCCCTGGAGTTTTCCATACCAAAGAGTCCTTCCTAAGAGAAATCTATAAGGTGGCTAACTGTAGTCTCCAACCCTTTTCATGACGTACTCCAACTGTATTTTGACCATACACTGCCAATATATGACTGTTTATAAATCAGATTCACATGCTGACATTAGGTATATTGTAAAACATACACAAAAATTGAAGAATGAGATAAATGCAATAAAAGTACAAGCTATAGTCTTGTCTTGTAGCACCCCAGCTGATTGTGTTGTGCAGTTGGATGTCATTGGGCAAACAGTCAAACTCATCCAACACAGATTCAGTTCAGTCAACCTGAACTTCACAGCTCCGCCCTGGATGCTGTCTCTGCTGTAGCTCTTACCTCGGCAGACCTTATACAGAATCGGTATCTTGCACTATTTTCTTATGCATCCTTGGACACTGCTCTCAGATTTCTAGGTCTTTGCTATTTCCAGAAAAGCTCTTTTCCCTCTTCGCGGCCTGCTAACCACCAACTAATCCTTAAAACCCACCTCTAACTCTACACTTGTGGAAACGCTTTGGAGCCCCTTTCAAAATCCTCTCTTCTAAAACCTTCAAAATAAAATAAGTACTAGCTCTCCCTTATGTTATATTGGGAGCTGTATGTTATATTGTTATTACTTAGTCACGTATCTCTCTTCTCCATTGTGCTTGAAACAATGTGGTGGTGGGAATATGTCTTTTCTATTTCCACATTCCCGGATGTCTAACACAGAGCTAGATCATTTGAACTACTCTGTAAAGTTTACTGGACAAAAGAATCAATATAAACGAGTGAATGGACAAATGAAGGCACTCTGTAGGTCCTGGATCACAGGTAGCACATCCCATCAGGATTTCCATTATGCTTTCCCACCAACAGCATCACTTTCCCCCACAGACTTCTCATGGAAGTAAAGCACTTACCTTATGCATATCAGGAGAGAACTCCAGAAATAGATATGGAGGCCAGGATAGATCTTGACTATCTGAGAAGCTAACTGAACATCAATTTCTGGATTTTTTTTTTTTAAAGATTTTATTTATTTATTTGACAGAGAAAGACACAGCGAGAGAGGGAACACAAACGGGGAGTGGGAGAGGGAGAAGCAGACTCCCTGCCGAGCAGGGAGCCCGATGCGGGACTCGATCCAGGGACTCCAGGATCATGACCTGAGCCGAAGGCAGTTGCTTAACCAACTGAGCCACCCAGGCGCCCCTGGATTTTTTTTTTTTTTTTTAAAGAATAGGAAGGGGCCTTTTCCATTTGAGAAAGATTTTTATATAAAATGAGTAAACTCAGGGTGCCTGGGTGGCTCAGTTGGTTAAGCTCAGGTCATGATCCCAGGGTCCTGGGATCCAGCCCCGTGTTACAGGGCTCCCTGCTCAGCAGAGAGTCTGCTTCTTCTTTTTTTTTTTTAAGATTTTATTTATTTATTTGACAGAGAGACAATAAGAGAGGGAACACAAGCAGGGGGAGTGGGAGAGGGAGAAGCAGGCTTCCCGCGGAGCAGAAAGCCCCATGTGGGGCTCAATCCCAGCACCCTGGGATCATGACCTGAGCCGAAGGCAGACGATTAATGACTGAGCCACCCAGGCGCCCCAGAGAGTCTGCTTCTCCCTCTGCCCGTCCACCCCTGCTTGTGTGCTCTCTCACTCTGCTCTCTCTCTCCCAAATAAATAAATTCTAAAAAACAAATGAGTAAACTCTCCCACTTTATTCTGAAATAACCACAAAAAAAAAAATGAAGTAATCGAGGACTGCCAAATACCTGGCCATTTTAGAATGCTAGATATATATATATATATATATATATATATATATATATATATATATATA
>NC_058413.1:51721948-51743621 GCF_002201575.2 Neomonachus schauinslandi
TATATATATATATATATATATATATATATATATATATATATATATATGAAAGAGGGAAGAAACCTGAGCAAAGAGAGAACTATAAAATGTGAGGCCTGTTCGGAGAACACTAACTCCAGTTTGTCTGGAGTTGAAGGGTAACATATAGAGACAAGAAGAGTGAGGCATTACTGAGGCCAAATGATGAAAGTCCTTGAAGGCAGGTAGTCTCAAACTCCAAAATCATTTATTCACTGAAAAAAACAAAAACAGACATCAAGCATTGACTACTTGCCAGGCACTGCTTCAGGAGCTAGGGATACAACAGTACACACAACAGAGCCCCGGATCCCTGGTGGAGAGAGACAAACTAAAATACCATAAACAAATAATTCTATGTTGGGTGGTGATAAGTACAATGAAGAAAAACAAAGCAGGGTAAGAGAATAAAGAGTAGCGCGTTCTCAGATTGGATCGGGGAAGGCCTCTCTGATGAGGTGACATTGGAACAGACAGTGAAATGAAGGTGTGAGCCATGTGAATACTTGGGGGAAAGGCATTCCAGAAAGATGCAACAGTAAGTATTACTCCCTAGCACTTGAGCTATAGCAATACCTCTGGGAATATGCCAGAACAGATCCTTGGCCTTGGCCAATCCTTTGTCTTGCCAGAGAAAGAATAAGCAGTAAGAAATGGGCTCCTGAATCAGGATCTCTTTCCCCTAATGGACTGGTGGAGCCTCCGGATGAAGCCCTCATTTAGTTTTGTGGTTTCAAACCCACATCCCAAAAGAACTACGTCTGGCAGAACTGTTGACAGTCCTTTCTTTGCCTCTCCTTCACACAGCTGTTACTCAGCTGATTGCTCAGTCAGCTTTTGCTCAGCCCTTTGGTCAGACAGTCAGCACAGTGGTTAAGAATGTGGGCTTTTGTTTGAATTCGGGATCTACCACTTACTAGACATAGGACCACAGACAAGTTACTTAACCTTTCTGGGTCTCATTTTTGTCACCTATAAAATGGTGAGAATCAGAGCTCTCACGTCACAAGAGCAAAGTGAAGATATGGGAAGCTCCTAGCATAAATAAATGCCAAGGAAATATTGATTATTATTACCATCACCATTCATTTATTCATTCACCAAGCTCTCCCTGGCTTCCTACTCTGGTAGGTTCTGGGCAAGTTACTACATACAGAGACCAATATGCATAACTTCTGGGGCACCTGGGTGGCTCAGTCCTTAAGCGTCTGCCTTCAGCTCAGGTCATGATCCCACGGTCCTGGGATCGAGCCCCGCATCGGGCTCCCTGCTCAGTGGGAGGCCTGCTTCTCCCTCTCCCACTCCCCCTGCTTGTGTTCCCTCTCTTATTGTCTCTCTGTCAAATAAATAAATAAAATCTTTAAAAAAAAAAAAAACATGCATAACTTCCATCACAAGGGCTCTCTTCTAGAGAAGGAGACATATAAGAAAACACATGAGGGTGCCTGGGTGGCTCAGTCGGTTAAGTGGCTGCCTTTGGCTCAGATCATGATCCCAGGGTCCTGGGATGGAGTCCCACATCGGGCTCCTTGCTCAGCGGAGAACCTGCTTCTCCCTCTCCCTCTGCCTAACACTCCCCCTGCGTGTGGTCTCTCTCTCTCTCTCAAATACATACATACATACATACATACATACATAAAACCTTTAAAAAAATAAAAACATCTTATCTCTAAAAAAAAAGAAAAGAAAACACATGAGGATAAGATAGTACTTCATATGGGGTGATGTGGGGGGACCAAGAAAGGAATGGCTGACTGCTAGAGTGAGACAGAAAAGGCATCACAAAGCCTAGCTTCTTATCTGGCTACTCTGGATAAGAGCACTCCAACAGACCTACAGAATCTTACCAAAGTGGCCCTCTCCTAAAAGCGGTTTGTGGCCTAGGCCTATGGTTTGTCTCTCTGAGTGGTTTCCTTCTGGCTTTCACTAGCAGCTTGCCATCTGCACCTTGAGGGAGGCAGGGGTCTTAGTTTTCTGATGCGCTGTCAACCTCAAGCCCTGAATCATCATTACAAAAAGAATCCAGCCCTTGGGCCAAGGCCTCAGGTGACAGGCCCACAAGGCCACCCTGCACAAACCAGGTCTGCATGGCCACAGAATAGTAAGAGAACCTATTTTGGAATGTTGAATGAGCCAAACCACTTGTTTAAGATCACACAATGGTAGAGCCAAGGGCAAACTTCTGTCTTCCCCATCCCTATACTGGGCCAGACCCTGTGCTAAGTGTTAAGATATAAAATCACATAAGATAATGCCCTCAAGCAGTCTGGTGTGAAAACAGGCAAGGGAACAGATGGTTGCAATTAGTGTGCTAAATGCGATGATGCGATAAGGGTAAGGAGCTGTGGGAACACAGTAGGCACCTAACATAGCCTATGGTTTCCAGGGAAGATTTCCTAAAGAAGGGTATACTTAAATTGAGTCTTAATTGTCAAATAGGATTTAATCAGATCAACAAGGGGGAAGGACAGAGGGAACAGTATACATGAAAGCATCAAGGAATGAAAGGAAACGACATATCCTAGTAACTTCAGATAAATCAGTGTAGCTATAGAAGAGATGGGATGGAGAGTGGTAGAAAATAAGGGGCACCTGCACCTCAGTGTTCATAGCAGCAATGCCCACAATAGCCAAACTATGGAAAGAGCCCAGATGCCCATCGACAGATGAATGGATAATGAAGATGTGGGATATATAAATACAACTAAATATTACTAAGCCATCGAAAAGAATGAAATCTTGCCATTTGCAACAACATGGATGGAACTAGAAGGTATTATGCTAAGTGAAATAAGTCACTCAAAGAAAGACAAATACCATATGATTTCACTTGTATGTGGAATTTAAGAAACAAAACAGATGAACATAAGGGAAGGGAAGGAAAAATAAAGTAAGATAAAAACAGAGAGGCAAACCATAAGAGACTCTTAACTACAGGAAACAAACTGAGGGTTGCTGGAGGGGAGGTGGACGGGGGGATGGGATAACTGGGTGATGGGCATTAAGGAAGGCACATGAAGTAATGAGCACTGGGTGTTACATGCAACTGATGAATCACTAAATTCTACCCCTGAAACTAATAATACACTATATTTTAACTAAATTAAATTTAAATTAAAATTTTCAAAAAAAAATAAGAAAAATAAGTAGATCACAGAAATTAGCATGCGCCTGATATGCTAATCTAGCACAATGCCTGGTATATAGAAGGTACTCAGTTAATTTTTTTCTTTTTTAATGCAGGCATGTTTGCACAAATTGTAGGAGAGAAACAGTACTTTTTGGGGCCAATACTACAAAGATGAATAGGCATGATGGAGAAACAGCATTAAAATATGAAGAAACTCTCAGGATATAAAAGATCACTAGATTTTTACTTACATATACATATTGAGCTTTTTTCCCCTAACTGAGATAATTTAGTTGAGATTACAAATGGACACTTAATTTTAATGCATCTAGCATCTCATAGATAAACACTAAAAAAATCAATGGCATTTTCTACAATAATTTGTTTCATCAACAACTACTGAGCTTTCAAGTACCTTATTTTGTTGAGTACCAAATGAGACGGCAGTTGTAACCTAAGCTTACTGCTAATTCTACAGAAACTCAAGTGTTACCTAACCAATAGAAGAGCCAATATTTATCTCTTCAAAATAACATATGATTATCATATATGATTACATGGGAATTTACTTGTACCATCTTTAGCAATACCTTTATTTATCCAGGTTCCAATTAAGAATATTTCTTCCACCTAAGAATTTGGTGTCCTAGCATGTTTGTTTCATTATTTAAAAAATTTTTTTTTTTTTTTTTTAATGAGAAGCCACTGAGAAATGCAAGCAGGGACATGGTCAGATATTTACTTCTGAAAGATCTCTCTGGAACCAATCAAAGGACAAACTAAGTAGAAGTAGACTGAGCCAAGAAGAATAGTATGAAAGCATCCAAGCAAAAGATGATTAAGGGGAGGTTTCTGCTTCAGGCTAAGATGAAGTAACTAGAATGGAATTCATCCTCCCTCCTGAAACAACCAAAAAAAAAAGGGGAAAAAAAGACAAAATATATGAAACAATGGTTTTCAAGACATTGGACATCAGCCTACAATGGACAGTGATCTTTGAGAGATAGTAAACAAATGAGGCAGGTGATACAATTGCCCTAGCTTCTGGCTTTGAAAGAATTTCCAGGCCACAGTGCAGAGTGGAACTAAAGTTGAGAGGGAAGAAATGGAAGTACACTACTGTGGTTCTTACACTATATGTGATAAGGTATAATAATATCTCTTCAGAAACCTCATGTACTATTGGTGGGAATATAAACTGGTGCAGTCACTGTGGAATACGGTATGGAGGTTCCTTAAAAAATTAAAAATAAAATTACCATATGATTACTACTACTACCTAGTAATAGTAATTCTACTACTAGGTATTTACCCAAAGAAAATGAAAACACTAATCTGAAAAAATATATGCACCCCTGTTTACTGCAGCATGTTTTACAATAGCCATATCCTTTTCATATCTTGATATGAAAGCAATCTTAAGTATCCAGCAGTAGATGAATGGATAAAGAAAATGTGGTTACCATATGCAACAACACAGATGGACCTGGAGGGTATTATGTGAAGTAAAGTAAGTCAGACAGAGAAAAATAAATACCATATGATTTAACTTATATATGGAATCAAAAGAACAATATAAATGAACAAACAAACAAAATAGAAACAGACCCATAAAACAGAGAACAAACTTGTGGTTGCCAGAGGAGAAGGGGCTAGGGGAAAGGGCAAAATGAATGAAAGGGAGTGGGATATACAAGCTTCCAAACAGAATGAATAAGTCACAGCAATGAAAGGTAGAGTAAAGGGAATACAATCAGTGGTATGGCAATTGCAATAGCATTATATAGTGACAGTAGCTACAGCTGTGGTGAGCACAGCATACATATAGAGTTGCTGAATCACTATGCTGTACGCCTGAAACAAATGTAATATTGTGTGTCAACTATATTTCAATAAAAACTAAAATAATAATATCCCTAGAAAGTAGACTGTGATAAATTAAAGATGCATATTTTATCTCCTAGAGCAATCACTAAAATAACGAAAGAGTTAAACCAATAAAAAAAAGATAAAATGGAATCATAAAAACTACTCATTAATCCAAAAGAAGGCAGAAAAAGAGGGAAAGGGAATAAAAAAAAAACAGCAGGAGAAAACAGAAAACAAATAGCAAGATAGTAGCCTCAAATCTAATCACATTAATAACCACATTAAATGTAAATGGTCTAAATAACCCAACTAAAAGACAGAGATTATCAGATTGCAAAAAAAAATACAAGACCCAATCATAAACTGTTTATAAGAAATGCATTTAAATATAAAAACACAAGGGGGTGCCTGGGTGGCTCAGTCGGTTAAGCATCTGACTCTTGATTTCAACTCAGGTCATGATCTCAGGGTCGTGAGATGGAGCCCCATGTCGGGCTCCTCACTGGGTGTGAAGCCTGCTTAAGATTCTCTCTACCTCGGGGCAATTGGGTGGCTCAGTCAGTTAAGCGTCTGCCATCAGCTCAGGTCATGATTCCAGGGTCCTGGGATTGAGCCCCGCAACAGGCTCCTGCTTCTCCCTCTGCCTGCTGTTCCCGCTGCTTGTGCTTGCTCTCTGTCTCTCTGTCTTTTGCTCTCTCTGTGTTAAATAAATAAATAAAATCTTTAAAAAAAAAAAAAAAGATTCTCTCTCCCTCTCCTTCTGCCACCCCCCAAAACACACACACGTAGATTAAAAGTAAATAGATGGAAAAAGATACACAAAACCAATAATACTCGAAAGAAAGTTTTATTAATATAAAAGGAGATTTCAGAGCAAAGACTATCACCAGGGAAAAAGAAAGTCATTTCATAATAATGAGATCAATTAATCAAGAAGACAAAATAATCTTAAATCTTGGGGCACTTGGCTGGCTCAGCTGATAAAGAATGAGGCTTTTGATCTCAGGGTCATGAGTTCGAGTCCTACATTGGGTGTAGAGATTACTTAAATAAATAAACTTAAAAAAAAAATCCTAAATCTTTATGCACCTAGTAAGAAACCTTCAAAATACATGAAGAGGGGCGCCTGGGTGGCTCAGTCATTAAGCATCTGCCTTTGGCTCAGGTCATGATCTCAGGGTCCTGGGATTGAGCCCCACATCGAGCCCCGCATCGGGCTCCCTGCTCGGCGGGAAGCCTGCTTCTCCCTCTCCCACTCCCCCTGCTTGTGTTCCCTCTCTTGCTGTGTCTCTGTCAAATAAATAAATAAAATCTTTAAAAAAAAATACATGAAGAAAAACTCATAGAATTAATAGGCAAGGAGAAATAGGCAAATCCACAATTATAGTTGGAAATTTAAATACTCCCCCTCAATAACTGATAAGAGCAATAGGCAGAAAATCAGCAAAGATACAGCAGACTTGAACAACACCATCAACCAACATGGCCTGATTGACGTTTATAGAACACTCCACCCAACAACAGTCAAGTGCACATACCAAGATATATGATGTTCAGGGACATAAAAAAAAAAAAAAAGATTTTAAAAATTTTTAAAGGATTAAAAAATATTGAAAGGACTGCTACTCCTGAAACCAATATTACACTGTATGTTAAGTAACTAGAATTTTAAAATGTTTTAAAGGATTCAAGCCATACAAAGTATGTTCTCAGACCACAATGGAATTAAACTGGAAATTGATAACAGAAAAATCTCTGGAAAATCCCCCAACATTTGAAAACTACATACCATGCTTCTAAAAAACTCAGGAATCAAAGACATCAAAAAAGAAAGAGAAAGTATTTTGAACTGAATGAAAATCAAAAGAAAACATATCATCTAACATGGTGAAGAACATTACTAGATGGATATAAGATATAAGACAGATTTCAGAGGTATGCATTTCCAGGGCCAAAAGAATTCCTCAAATTGGAATACATTATTAAGGAATACACTGTATTGGAGTTATTGGAGACTGTATCAGACCAAAAAAGAAAAAAGAAAAAGTGATAATAAGGATTCATCACCAGTTGTGTTTTCATTTTAGGTATTTTTACTCTGTCTATGCCACCAATAAACCAGTTAGAAAAAAGCAAACAACCAAAACACATCAGAATTTGCAAAATACCTAAAGCAGTACTTAACGGGAAATTTATAGCATTAAATGTCTATATTAGAAAAAAGGAAAGGCCTCAAATCAATGATCTTAGTTTCCACCTTAACAAACTAGAAAAGATGAACAAATTAAACCCAAAGTAAGCAGAAGAAAGAAAATAATAAAGATCAATGTAAAAATCAATGAAATAGCCAACAATAGAGAAAATCCTTGTGACCAAACACTGGTCCTTTGAGCATATCAATATATTAAAAAGAATAATAAGAAAAAGTTATGGGGCACCTGGGTGGCTCAGTTGGTTAAGCAATTGCCTTCAGCTCAGGTCATGATCCTGGAGTCCCGGGATCGAGTCCCACATTGGGCTCCCTGCTCAGCAGGGGGTCTGCTTCTCCCTCTGACCCTCTTCCCTCTTGTGCTCTCTGTCTCTCATTCTCTCTCTCTCAAATAAATAAATAAAATCTTTAAAAAAAAAAGAAAAGGTTATGAATAAATGTACGCCAGTAAATTGATGACTTAATGAAATAGACAAATTGAAGACACAAACTACAAAAGCTCACTCAAGAAGAAATAGATAACCTAATAGTCCTATACCTATTCAAGAAATTGACACTGTTATTAAAAACCTTGTCACAAAGAAAACTCCAGGATCATGTGGCTTTATTGGTGAACTCTAGCAAGTATTTACAGAAAAATAATACCAACTCTATATGAAGTCTTCTGAAAAATTGAAGAATACTTCCCAATTAATTCAATGAGGCCAGCATAATCCTGATACCAAAAACAAAGGTATTATAAGAAAACTATAAACCAATATCCCTCATTAACAAAGATATAAAAATTTGAAACAAAATTTTAGCAAATAGAATCCAACCATAGAGTAAAAGGATAATGACCAAGTGGGGTTTATCCCAAGAATGCAGGGTTGGATTAACATTTAAAAATTAATCAATGTGGGGTGCCTGGGTGGCTTAGTCAGTTAAGCATGTGACTCTTGATTTTGGTTCAGGTCATGATCTTGGGGTTGTGAGATCAAGCCCCAAGTTGGGCTCCATGCTCAAGGTGGAGTCTCCTTGGGATTCTCTCTCTCCCTCTCTCTCTGCCCTCCCCCTGTTCATGTGCTCTCGCTCTCGCTCTCTCAAATAAATAAATAAAATCTTTTTTAAAAATAATCAATGTAGGGCGCCTGGGTGGCTCAGTCGTTAAGCATCTGCCTTCAGCTCAGGTCATGGTCCCAGGGTCCTGGGATCAAGCCCCACATTGGGCTCCTGCTTGGTGGGAAGCCTGCTTCTCCCTCTCCCACTCCCCCTGCTTGTGTTCCCTCTCTCGCTGTGTCTCTCTCTGTCAAATAAATAAATAAAATATTTTAAAAAATTAAAAAATCAATGTAATTCACCATCTTAGCAAATAAAAATAGAAAAACCAGGCAATCATCTCAACAGACACAGAAAACTCATTTGATAAAATCCAACATCCATTCCTGATAAAAGCTCTCAGCAAATCAGTAATAGAAAGTCACTTCCTCAATTTAACAAAAGACTTTTGCAAAAAAATGCCCACAGCTAATGTTATATTTAATGGTGAAAGACTGAATGTTTTCCTCCTGAGATCAGAAACAAGACACAGATGCCTACTGTTACCACTTCCTTTCAAGACTGTACTGGAGATACTAACCAGGGCAATCAGACAAGAAGAAGGATTTTTTTTTAAAGACCTTATTTATTGGGGCACCTGGGTGGCTCAGTTGGTTGGGCATCTGCCTTCAGCTCAGGTCATGATCCCAGGGTCCTGGGTTTGAGCCCCACATCGGGCTCCCTGCTCAGCAGAGAGCCTGCTTCTCCCTTTCCCTCTGCTGCTCCCCCTGCTTGTACTCCCCCCCCTCAAAAGAATAAATAAAACCTTAAAAAAAAAAGACCTTATTTATTTAGGTAATCTCTACACACAACATGGAGCCCAAACCCACAACCCTGAGATCAAGAGTTGCACACTCTACCAACTGAACCAGCCAGATTACCGCCACAAGAAAAAGTCTTTAAAGACATCCAGATTGGAAAATAAAATAATAAAGCTTTCTTTATTAGAAGATTTGATTATTTCAGTTGAAACTCTGATGGTATCTCACTAATAAGTGAGTTTATTGCAAGGTTGCAGAATACAAGGATCAATATATAAAAATCAAATTTTTACATATCTTACCACAATTTAAAAAATACTATTTACAATAACCCAAAATCTATGAAATAGAGATAAATCTGACAAAATATATGAAAGACCTGTACACTGAAAACTACAAAATACTACCAAGAGAAAGTATGTCTCCTAAATAAATTGAAAGATGTACCTTGTTCACGGATCAGAGAACTCAATATTGGGAAGATGTCAGTTCTGTCAAACTGAGCTACAGATTCAGTGTAATGCCAATCAAAATCCTATCAGGCTTTTTTGTAGAAATTGACAAGTTGGTTCACAAACAAACAGCCAAAACAAGTTGGAAAAAGGGAAACCAAGTTGGAAGGCAAACGCTATCTGACTAAAAGGTTATTATAAGACTGTTGTAATCAAGATAGCACGGTATTGACAATAAGAACAAATAGATCAGTGGATCAGAATGTAAAGTCCAGAAATAAACCCATACTTATATGGATTATTTATTTATTTATTTTTATTATGTTATGTTAGTCACCATACAGTACACCATTAGTTTTTGATGTAGTGTTCCACGATTCACTGTTTGTGTATAACACCCAGTGCTCCATGCAATACGTGCCCTCCTTAATACCAATTGATTTTTAGCAGTGGAGAAAGGACAGAATTTTCAACAAATGGTTCTAGAACAATTGAGACATCCATGAGCACAAAAAAGATCTCGGATCCATACTTAACACTAACATACACGAATACAGAACAGATCAGAGGCCTAAACATAAAACCTACAACTATAAAACTTCTAGAGGGGAACATGGGAGAAAATCCTTGTGTAACCTTGGGTTAGGCAAATATTTCTTACATATGACACCAAAGAATGATCCACAAAAGCACAAATTGAAAAACTGGCCTTCAGAAAAATTGAAACTTATCGTTCTTCAAAAGAATGATAAGCCACAGACTGGAAGAAAATCTTTGCAAAACATGTATCTCATAAAGGATATCCATTTGTATACATGTGTCAAAACTCAAAAAAATTATACACTTTCAATATTTACACCTGATTGTATTATCAAGTACAACTGAATAAATCTTTCAAAAAGATGAAGTTGAGCTAAGGCAGTATCATAGGAGATGCACATAAAATATAGAAGAGAGGTAGAATCCTTAGGACTTGGTAACAGAAAGAGGTGAGAGATGCTCAGTTTCCTTTATTAAATGTGGATTCAAGTAAGACCTTTTACCTTCAAGTAGCTATTTAATATAAACCAAAAATGATTGCAGTGTTAAATCACTGCATTGATGCTAGTTGGGTTTTGTTGCTGTTGCTGTTGTTGTTTTTGTTGGAAAAAAAGGATCTAAAAGAATCCAAGACAAAGATAAAGAAAAAGTCAATGATATCTTTCTCCCCTAAAATGTAGCAACAATGGCTGAGGTATTTAACTCAATGGCTTAAAGATTCACTTAGCAAAGTAATTTTTATGTAACTAAAACAAGAGGATAAACACCTCTCACTGGGCTTATGTAAAAGCAAAAAGGGGATGCCTGCTCTTTTATACTGATCTGACTTCTGAAATGGTTTAGACAGAAGTCCAATGCCACCTGCCCCTGCTGGGTTATGTCAACGGAGAAAGGCCAGTTCTGCAGGGTTTCTCTCTAAAAGCCTCCCGGTTTGCCAATATTTCTCCAACTGCCTCCTATGAAAAATCCCATCCTACAAAGAATAGCACAGACAGAACTGGAGATCTGTTGAGTTTATTTCATTATTTCCAAATTATTATTTGGAATTATTTCCAAATTACTTCCAGTAGAAAATAAATATTTTCTCAAGGCAAAGTTCAAAGTTACACTAGAATACTGGGTTCTTTTGCTTTTAGCTGGAATCATATTATTTAGTTAGAATCAAAGTTGATAGTTTAAGATGGTTTTGATCCATACAAATGGGGAAAGAAATTATTACTTTGTTTGCCTGATAGCATCTTTTGAAATCACATGTCCAGGAAAGGGGAGAAAAAATAGTAATGATGCACTTTGTTTAGAAGAATAGAAACCGTGTTTTAGAGGAGAATCCTCTTAGGTCAGTGCCTCCCACCATCCTCTAAGGGCACTGTTACTGTTTCTACTGGCTCAAATATGCAAACAATAATTCTGTTTCTCAAAGATTCTACAAAATCTACCCGGCCTACCTTCCTTTAAAGAACTGCCAGCCCCCCTTCCTCTTAGAGGGATTGGAAATTGCTGCAGCCCCCCACCAAGCCCCATACATATTCTCTCACTACCTCTACCCTACATAATAAGTCTGTGATCCAAACTATGCCAATCTGATTCTCCCTCCACCATATCTGACCGTTGAGCAAAGATACTTAGTTAGATAAAAAATGAATGAAGCAGAGACATCTAAGAGTAGCTAATTAGAAAAGGCCAATCCCCTAGTCCCTGCTGCTGGGATCCCTGGAGTTTCCCTTGTTCTTGATCCTTCCTCAGCCCAGTTTGTTCGACTCTTTCTTACTTAATTTTGTATAACAAAGAATTCGGTGGTCTTTGTCTTCAGGTCAATTTCCCTGGTGATAGGAATATCTCTGTTATTCATGGTGGAGCCCTTGGATCACACTTGAGTTTGAGCTAATGACTCTGGATGGGGGCTAGTGACCAGAAAGACCAACCAGGTGACTAGGGGATTGGGCCTTTGGGCCAGGAGATATTAGCCCAACCTTCAGAAAGGAAAAGGGGGTGCAGAATGAGTGCCATCATGGAGCCAGTGATTCAATCAATCATGTCTATGAAATAGGACCTCAATAAAAACTCTGGACACTGAGGCTCAGATGAGCTTTCCAGTCAGCAAACATATTCGTGATTAATGTGCTGGGAGGGTGATAAGTCCTGATTCCATGAAGGGAAGAGACAGAAGCTCCAAATTCAGGACCCTCCTAGACCTCGCCCTATTGGTCTCTTCTTTTGTCTGGCCCTAACTTTTATCCACTATAGTAAAATGGTAATCATAAGTACAGCACTTTCCTGAGTTCTGTGAGTCATTTAGCAAATTGTCAAACTGAGGGGATAGTGGGAACCCATGATTTGTAGCCAGTCGGTCAGAGCACAGGTGGCTGGAAACACCCAAAGTTTATGGCTGGTCAGTGTCTGAAGTGACAGCAGTCCTCTTGGGGACTATGCCCTTAACCTGTGAAGCCTGCACTAACTGGGCAGTCAGTGACAGAATCGCATTGCATTATTTCATGAAACACTCTCTCTGCCTCATATTCCTCATCTGTAAATGGAGACAATCATGGCATTTCGACTTCAAAGGGTTTTTGTGCAAAACAAACGAGTTAATATCCATAAATCACTCAGAACAGTGGCTAGCATATATCAAATACTATGTAAATATTAAAGTCAGTTTTTTAGTTCTTGTTGTTTTTATTACTGAAGTCTAGAACTGGCTAATGTAGCAATTATCAGGCTTTTCTGTTAAAATCTAAGTAACACTGAGAAAACACTGGCTCCCACCATCAGTCAGAAAATGTTAACCACACTAATCATGTAGATGGTACTGACACTAGCCAGCTTATGTTCTGCACACAAATGAGCACTGCTGATATCTATCTCATCTAGCAAAACTCAGGCCAGCCAGCTTGTGCCAGCGCCAGAATATCACATGCGTTTTGTAGCTCTGGGAATCATCACTCCAGAGATTAGGGGCCTTGTTGTAAATAACAAAGCAAATTGTTAGGAGGAATAGTACACATAAAGATCCTTACTTTTAGCTTGTCGAATCACCAGGCATGACACATGGTGAGCAAATCCTAAAATGATACATACATGTCACCTCTCGGCTTAGCTATGGGCTACCTCCCAGTGCGCTGGAATGTTTCTCTGCTCATCGGTAATGGGAACCAACCCCTCAAAACTCAGTCCATTGTCTTCCATCTTCCTGTCATTTAGAACATACTTGGAAGTGTTCCAAATAGTTGCTGCGTCCAGGAATAAAGTTCTTACCAGAAAATTGTCTTGGCTGCTTTTTAGTATTATGATTTCATCCCTCTGTTTCTGCCCTCTCTTGGTCACTTTCCCTTCCCAGCTACTTCTGTGAGAGCTTTCAGAGAAGGCCAGGAATGCTCTCCCTGCCATTGTTCATTCCAAATTCCCACTTATGAAACCCAGTCTTCAAACCCAGGCGCCATGTCCTCATGTTGTTACAGAAAAAAGGAGAAAACTAAAATTAAACAGTACTAATAGAAGATTTTTCCTGGCAGTGCTGGTATAATTCCAAAGATCATTTCACTGCTTGATCTCACAACAGCAGACAGCCAGAGCTGCTCAGGAGCTATTAAACAAAGTCCCCACAAGGAACTCGGCTCCTAACGATTTCCAGAAAGCGGTCTGTAGAGCTCACTTACGCTTCTTCTAAACTGATAAAAACACAGAGTGAACAAGAAGTATCAGGACTAGAATCCAGGTCTTCTTGCTTCAAATCTCATGTTCCCCACGTACATTATACATGATCCCTTCCAGATCTAAAATTCTATAATCCCAGGCAAGATTAAAACAAAAATAGACACTGCCTCATTTCCTACCAAAACTGGTTTTCTCTACCACCAGACCAGTGCTTTCAACCGAGATGGCATGGAAAAGCACTGGCCCAGCGAGAGGAAGGTCCAGGTCTAAATCCTGGCTCTACTATTTACTAAGTGTGTGAAAATGAAAAAATCGCTTTATAAATCTGGGCCTAAGGCTCCTCATCTGCAAAAGCAGGGGCCCTGGTGGTCACTGAAGTTTAACCCTTCTTAGCATCAAGACCTACCCTATGAGACCCTGCAAAGAGACTGCTTCCAATCTTGTTAGTATCAAAGGACACTCCAGCCACATATAGAGATGGAGAGGAGGCTAAAGTGCTGTTTTTTCCCTTCCCTGTCAAGCTTCACAAGGTTAGATATGCTCTTTCACTCAGAGCTCTGAAGCAAATGCTCCAGGAAAAAAAAAAAATGGTAGTCATGGTTTAACAGTTTTATGTATAAGAAATAACTAAAGTTTTTATTTAATAAGTTCCACATGAGGCCACAGAATGACATGCCTGCTGAAGACTCCAGTATCTAATCAGGCTGCATTCATAGATGCACACAGGGTCCAGAACTAAGAAGTTGACAGTCCTGCTCAACTCTGAGCTGGTCAAACCACACCTAGGGGTCTGCATCCGACTCTAGGAGCTATGATCTAAGACATTAACAAAAGTGTTCACAGGCAGGAAACCAAGATGAGGAGGAGGCTGAGAAAACATGTTTCCTTCAAAGAACCTGGCTATTTAACCTGGAAAAGAGAAGGCTCAGGGGAGACTCCATCTTACTTCCAGCCAATCTTTGAATCACCTAGGTCTCCGCAGAGCTGAGACCAAGTGGGGAGCTATGGAAGGAAGGGGCTGCCTCAAAAGGCCAACAAGCTCCCTATCTCTGGAGAAGCAGCAGAAAGTGGGGTAGGTGGTGGAGATGGGGAGGGACATGATGGAATTCAATTAGAATTCCAATGAGGAGCAGCTCCAACTCTATTTGGAGCATCTTCCCCCACTCCCAGCAGTGACTAGATTCAGTCTTATTCAGTGACTATATGAACCATTTTAATAATTTGTTCTTTACAAAGCATTTTATACTCATGTACTTTTAAGGCCAAGTTGCTGCCCATCTTCATCTGTCTTCTCTAAACCTTCCAGCAACTAAGATTGACAACCAAGCTGCCTATTACCTTCTGAAGACTTCCATGCCTTCCACAGGTCCTCCACACTGATGAGCTTATCCTCACCATGGAAGGTGCTGTGTTTCACTGTCGGGTCATGGTAATTGAGGTCTTCCCTCAGGAACTGCAAGGGAAAAGCACACAAGTCACAAGAGATACCTAGGAGCCAGCCCACCAAGATCTCCATGCAGGCCATCCAGCTTTCCACAGCACACTCCATCCACCCAACGTAGATGTGTATCACACCACTTATCTGTCTTTCCAAGTGCATATGTCCTAGTTGCCAACTACACTGCCTCTTCTTTTTTGTTGTATGTTTCACTTGAAGAAAATGAATAAGTCCTCCCTCATATTTTTCTAATTATGGATAGATACTAAATAATAGTTAACCAGAATTCAATCAGCTAGAAGAAGGAAGAAGGATGGGGAAAAAGGATTAACAATTTGCGATCACTTGTTTATACAACTAAGCAATATTCCAAGAACTTCTACAATACTTTTTCATCTAATCCTCTACAACCAATGAATTATCACACCTATTTTACAAACGAGAACAGTAATACTCTAAGATAATGCAACTTGCCCCAAATCACATTAAATTGAGAGATTAAATTACTTGTTATGATGGTTTTAAAATGTGTCCACAATTCTACGACAATCCTCCCACAAAAGGTGAATTCCCCTGCCCCTGAATATAGGCTGATATGAGTGACTCATCTTCTAACAAATAGAATGTGGCAGCAGTAATGTCAAATGACTCCAAGGCTAGGTGAGAAAAGGCAATACAGAGTCCACCTGGCTCTCTCCCTTTTGGGACACATGCCGTGAGAGTCCTGAACAACATATATGGAGCCTGGCTACCCAAAAGCCACCATTCTGGAGAGATCATGTGGAAAGACTATATAGAAATATAGAGAGATGTCTGAGCAGCCGCAGCTGTTTGTCTCCACAGCCCAGGAGTCAGACATGTGAGTGACTGAGGCTTCAGGTGATTCCAGTCCCCGGCTTCTGAGTCACTGCATCTGATCTCAAGTGGACACAGATGAGCTGTCCCTGCTGAGCCATGCCCTGGTTGCAGGTAAATGACAAAAGAAATGTTGTTGCTGTTTTAAGCCATTGAGTTTTGGGGAAGTTTGTTATACAGCATTAGATAACTCAAACATTTCCTCAAGGTTACAGCTGATAAGTGATGGATTTGTATTCCAACCCAAGAGATCTGACTTTATTGTCCAAATTTTTCCCCAGCACTGTAGATGCTGTCCTTTAATTATTGGTATTTCTTTTCATAATATACTCTTACAAGAAAAAAGAAAAGCAGAAGAAATCAAAGCTTTTAGAAATTTTTTTTAGATTTTATTTATTTCTTTGAGATAGAGAAAGAGGAAGAGAGCGCACGCGTGCACAAGCAGGGGGAGCGACAGGCAGAGGGAGGGGGAGAAGCAGGCTCCCCACTGAGCAGAAAGCCTGATGTGGATGGGGCACCTGGGTGGCTCTGTCAGTTAAGCGTCTGCCTTCGGCTCAGGTCATGATCCCAGGGTCCTGGGATCGAGCCCCGCGTCGGGCTCCCTGCTCCATCGCAGGGAGCCTGCTTCTCCCTCTCCCTCTGCTTGCTGCTCCCCCTGCTTGTGCTCTCTCTCTCTCTGTCAAATAAATAAATAAAATCTTTAAAAAAAGAAAAAAAAAGGGAGAAAGAAAGCCTGATGCGGGGCTCGAGCCCAGGACCCTGGGATCATGACCTGAGCCAAAGGCAGACGCTTAACCAACTGAGCCAACCAGGCATCCCGAGAGAATTTTTTTTTAATATTTTATTTTTTATTTATTTATTTAATTTTAAAGATTTTATTTATTTATATGACAGAGAGACACAGCGAGAGAGGGAACACAGGCAGGGCAAGTGGGAGAGGGAGAAGCAGGCTTCCCGCTGAGCAGGAAGCCCGATGCGGGGCTGGATCCCAGGACCCTGGGATCATGACCTGAGCCCAAGGCAGACGCTTAACGACTGAGCCACCCAGGTGCCCCGAGAGAGAATTTATTTTTAATAAGATTACACAGGTGACGTGGTAAAGAGCCCAGAGCAAAGAGATTTTGTCGATTCTTAGAAAAACGAAACTGATAAAAGTATTTTTTGATTTTTTTAAGACAGCCTTTTAGGCCATCTGACCTTCAATTCATTTTATGCTGTAAGTTGTGAATTTTAACACTTTTTCCCAAGTTGCCACCCTGTTATCCCAACTCCATTCATTAAATTATCTTTTATTCATTTTGAAAAATGCTATTTAGTAATAAATTAAGTCCTTATGTATACTCGAGTACATTTCTAGGCTCCGCATTCTTTTGCACTAAATGGTATTTCTATTTTTGTCCTAGCGGTTGACTATTTTATTATGCCTTTTATTTTATTTTATACTGCAATAATAATTTCTAATGCCTGGACCCCCTCTTCCCATGGCTCTTATATTTCAGAATATTTCTTGTCAGTCTCAGCTGTTGATTTTTCAAAATTAATTTTAGGACAATTTTGTTAATTTATTGAGAGTCTGATTGCTCTCCCTGGACACCTAAGTGATGAGATCACTAGACCTTAGACAGCAGACACAGGGACATCTCAGGGAAGACAGAGTCACAAGCAGTCTGACATAGCCAGTCTGGGGACAGAAATTCATTTATTCATTTAGTCAATAGATGTAAAATTTCTAAGTACCGGGCATAGTTCCAGGCACTAGAAATGCAGTAAGTAATAAACAAAACAGATACAAATCTTTACCGTCATTGAGCTAACATCCTCTTAGGGTGAGAGAGACAATAATTCCTATAAAGCAAGAAAGAGGAATAGGAAATGCCAAGAGTAGTGGTATTCATGGTCTGTCATTTTAGACAAGTCAAGGAAGGTCTCATTAAGAAGGTAACTTTCAAGCATATATCTGAAGCAGATGTTAGAAAGGCAAGCAGAATAACTGGGAGAAGAGTATCTGAAGCATAGGGAATGGCAAATGCAAAGGCCCTGAGGCAAGAACATGCTCAGTATGTTCAAGGAATAGCAAGGGGGCCAATGTGGCTGAAGAGAAATGAGAGGCGGTGACTAGTGGGACATGAACTAGGGAAGAACCAGGGGTCCAGATCATAAGCCCTTGTAGACCATTATAAGGACTTGGACTTCGACTCTGAGAGGGAAGCTGTTGGAGGAATTTGACAGAGATGCAACATGATCACATTTATATATATATATAAATGTGCGTGTGTATATATATATGTATATATACACATATATATATATTAAGATTTATTTATTCCAGAGAGAGAGACAGTGCGTGTGCACGAGTGGGGGGGGGGGGCAGAGGGTGAGGGAGAGAATCTCAAGCAGACTCCCTGCTGAGCATGAAGCCCAACTCGGGGCTCAATCCCACAACCATGAGATCACCATCTGAGCCAAAACCAAGAGTCCAATGCTTAACCAACTGCACCACCCACGTGCCCCTACATTTATATTTTTTAAAGACTGTTCTTTTTTTTTTTTTTTAAGATTTTATTTATTTGCGAGAGAGACAATGAAAGAGAGACAGAGAGCATGAGAGGGAGGAGGGTCAGAGGGAGAAGCAGACTCCCTGCCGAGCAGGGAGCCCGATGCGGGACTCGATCCAGGGACTCCAGGATCATGACCTGAGCCGAAGGCAGTCGCTTAACCAACTGAGCCACCAGGCGCCCTTTAAAGACTGTTCTAATGGGTATTAACGAGGGCACGTGTGGTAATGAGTACTGGGTGTTATACACAACTAATGACTCGTTGAACACTACATCAAAAACTAATGATGTACTATATGTTTGGCTAATTGAACATAATAAAAAAATAAAAATTAAATTAAAAAAATAAAAGACTGTTCTAAATGCTGTGTGGGAGAGCAGACTATAGGAGGGCAAGAGCGGGTGCAGAGGAACAAGTCACGTGGCTACTACAATAATCTAGCTTGAAATGAGGTAGTAGTGTGGACGTAACGAAAAGTTGTCAGGATTTGCAAATATTTTAAAGAGATCAAATCTGTAACCCTCAGATGACAGATATAGGTATGCCCTGTGTTGGCCCTCTTGGGCTCTAACCCAGACCCTCTTAACCTAAGACTAGAGAAACACACATCATATGCAGGCTTTAGGAGCAGAAATGCCAAAATCTCCAAGAGAGGGGATTTTCTGCCATTCCCAGCTAGCTTTAGGAAACCATCTGACGACACATACCAGCTGCTGATCGGGACCCAATAAGAAATAGACTGCTTTTTATAGCCAAGTCTGATCACTGAGGTATATAGAGGACAGAGAAGCTCATGGGAAGAAAGTACAAGGAGGACCTGCATGGGGCTCACATCCAGGGTCCATCGGTGCCCCATAAACCATGCAAAGAAGGAGTGGGATCAGAAAACAAGGCCAGCAAGAAGATGGTGCCAAATGAGGAATGTGGGCTGACAGAAGCTCTACCTGAAGGAAGGGCCTGAAGCTGAAGGGAACCTCTTTAGAGAACAAAGACATGGGATGCACCAATCAGACCTTAAGAGGAGGAAAGGCAGTATACTATAAATAGAAAGAGTGCACAACCTATAGAAACAGACCCCTTCCTTCCTGTGTGACTTTTGGGCAAGTGATTTGGCCTCTCTGACCCAGTTTCCCCATCAGAACGAGAACTAGGCATCCCTCTCATCTAAGCGTGCTAAGGAGTAAATGAGACATGCTTGCAGAAGTCAAAAGCTGCCTTTGCACCTATCTTTTAAGGGCCCACAGAGCATTTTCTAAACGGAACCCATATTTAAAAATCAGATTTCATACCAAGAAAGTCCAGCTTTTCAGGCTATCTTTATTTTTTTTATTTTTTTTAAGATTTTATTTTTAAGTAATCTCTACACCCAACATGAACTCACAACCCCGAGATCAAGAGTCCCATGCTCCACCGAATGAGCCAGCCAGGCACCCCCAGGCTATCTTTAAAAAAAAAAAAAAAATCTAAAGATCTAGACATTGAACTCCTAGATCTTAAGGGCTTAAGGGCTGCAATTCAATTGCAAGGGAAATGGTGGCTCAGGGACGTCAAGAGCTGGTGTCAGCATGGCAAGCTCATTATTTTTATATAGGTTGTCCATTACAAATTAACTTCAAAATGCAACATTTTCTGAAGATGCTTTTATTCACATTTTACTTAAAGCTAAGAAAAAAAAAGTCAATTGTCCATATCAAAGGACATGATGTACATGTTGTCATCTGGAGCCGCTTGGTGGGGGGCGGGGGTTGGTGCTGGCGGAGGTCAGGAGGCCTCCACCCCCACCCCCAGGGCACCACTCCTGGCTTTGCAGAAGGACCGGCAACAATGTGCCAGAGCTGAGCATCAGCTGCCCCCTTCTGAAGAGGTATGTGCTCTCTGGTCTGGGAGCAGAGAGCTTGTGATTCCTGATGCACACAGAAGCACTCTGTTACGTTGTAAAGCACAACTCAAATGTTAGTCGTCATTATTATTGGCAGGCGGGTGAGATAAGGAAGGATATGAAAGTAAGAGAAAAAGCTTCTTCATCAAAGGAGGCTCTTCTGGGCCGTGTACGCCCTCACCAGTGTTACTATCTCCCCTGCCAAACCATAAAGGCTTTCATGGAGGTCCCAGTGATCCAGCCATAAACACAGCAGACAAGAATGCTGCACCGAACTTGAACTCTGACGTCCAATGTACCTGAGGTAGGCTCCGCCACATATCACTCTGAACTCTGTCCCACATCCAGCTAATAGCTAACGTCTGATTTAAGACAAAGTTTAAAAGCAACAAAAAGCAAAACCCAAACCAAACCAAAGAGGCGACTTTTGGCTCCCACAACAAAGATTTACTATTTCAGACTGAGAACAAGTAGCTCTTCTCTCAGGAAGGTCTAAGAAGGCTCCCTAAACGTCTCGCCTTACCACGGGGAATGCAGCACTGGCTGGAGCCACAGCTCAAGAGCTCTCTGAAGAGCCCGGACCAGCTGTCACGAGGTATGTTTAGCTCTATGAGCTCGGAAAAGTGATCTCCCTGGCGGTGATGCAAAGAATTCAACCCCACCCCCACCCCAAGTGAAGCAGTAGTGAGGAGATGTGGGTGAGAACAGATGGACGGGAAACATCTCTCTAGAGCCCCCAACAAAACAGGCGCAGCCAGCTTCAGCGGTGAACAGAATTCACGGATGTAAAGCTGGAAGAGGAGGAGCGCCCCTTTGGGTGCAGGGGTCCGGGCAGAGCTCCTGGCTATCTCCTTAGAACCAATTACTCCTCCCTCCCAATTCCAACTGTGTTCCCAACTGCTCACCTTCCATGTCTCCCAAACCAACCCACAGCACCTCCACTCCCACTCAGCCCCCTCCTCACACATACACACTCTTTAGAACCCACAAGATACATGTCCCACATCTAAGACGCTTCCCAACTCTTGTGCACCTCTTCGACATCTAACAAGGACCCACGTCTTAGCTATAATAGCTCTAAATGCCATCTGTACAAAGTGCTGGGACTTGGATGTCTCATAGGTGAAGTATCTGTCCCCAGTGAGATCAGAAGCTATTGCTGAGGGGCGCCTGGGTGGCTCAGTCGGTTGGGCGACTGCCTTCGGCTCAGGTCGTGATCCTGGAGTCCCGGGATCGAG
>NC_058413.1:51743631-51801047 GCF_002201575.2 Neomonachus schauinslandi
GTGATCCTGGAGTCCCGGGATCGAGTCCCGCGTCGGGCTCCCTGCTCGGCGGGGAGCCTGCTTCTCCCTCTGACCCTTCCCCCTCTCATGTGCTCTCTGTCTCTCTCATTCTCTCTGTCTCAGATAAATAAATAAAATCTTTAAAAAAAAAAAAAAAAGAAGAAGCTATTGCTGAGGGCACAGAGAGGACAGTCATTTCTCACTCACCTTTGTACATCTAGTCCCACTTCTCCCAGTCCCTCTACCACATTAGTCACCAGAATGACCTTTGTAAAGTACAAATCTGTAAACTATACCAATGCACCTACTTAAAATCTCATGGCTCCTCATTACCTACAGAATAATGCCCTAGCTTCTTGGCCTCATATTCAAGGCCATTTACAATCTGGTCATAGACTAACTTACCAGGCAGCCATTTTCCCTCCTTACCAGACAACTATAGTCCAGACCAGGGGCCAAGAAACTATGACCATGAGCCAAATCCAACTTGCTGCTTCTTTTTATAAATAAAGCTTTATTGAGGCATAGCCACAGTCATTCATTTAGGTACTGCCTATAGCTGCTTTCATGTTACAAAGGCAGAGTCAAGTTGTTGTAACAAAGATTATATGGCCAACAAAGCCTAAGATATTGACTACATGGCCCTTTATAGAAAATGTTTGGGGCACCTGGGTGGCTCAGTTGGTTAAGTGTCTGCCTTTGGCTCAGGTCATGATCCCAGGGTCCTGGGATCGAGCCCCACATCGGGCTCCCCCTCTGTCTGCCTCTCCCCCAACTGGTGCTCTCTCTCTCAAATAAATAAATAAAATCTTTAAAAAAAAAAATTTTTTTTAAAGAAAAGAAAATGTTTGCCAACATTTGCTCTATATACATCAAGCCACTCAGGCTCCTTGAAAAAACGATTGCTCGTTATACCTCTAAGTGTTTATACAATGTGCTCCATTTAAAATGTTTTCTCCTTCTCTTTATCTGCTAGAGAAAAAGTCACTGCCTCTGTGAAGTTTTCCAGACCTCTCCCAAGCAAGTTAATTGCCCTATTCCATTTATTCTCTTAGTTCTCAGGGTATACATTTATGACAGTACACTATAATTACTATTGCATCACCACCCCCTTACTATCCCTAAGCAACTCAAATATAGAAACCATATTTTATTTGTCATTTATCTCTAACCTGTGTCTTACAAATTCTCTGGAACACCTAAACAAATAATTAATTTAGCTCCATAAGCCCACCTCCAAGCACAGGTCTGGCACAGAGCAGGATATGTGGTTATTAAATAACTGAATGAATGTCTCTCACCCTACAACACCCAGCAGGGTGCTTAGCTTACCATAACTAGTCAATGCATCTTATCTCCCCTACACAAAAGGAAGAAAAAGGTCCCCAAATTGTCAGCCAATGTAAAATAAAGATATTCAGCTAGGGGCCAGGCAGTTACACTGGCTTGGATTTGGTGTAGCATGATGGTTTAGAGCCTGATTCTGGAGCCAGGCTGCCTGGGTTTGAATCCCTGTTCTAGCACTTACTTTCAGTGTATCATGCACATCATTTCTAAAATGGAGATAACAGTAGTACAAAACTTCATAAAACCCTCAGGTTGAGGGTATTCATGAAGTACTTAGAATAGTGCCTGGCACAAAATAAGCTCCCCTATGTGTGTGAGTGAAGCTCTCCTAAATATGAATATATTTCATGTATTGTATGAAGAATATAAAGATACTAAGAATGTGCAGTCCTGGAGCTCACTATTACAGTGATGCTGATCTCTCACATGTAAAGAAGACCCACAGGGGAGGTAAAAGACAGATATGTCCTAAGTGCTTGCTATATGAAGGCCATGTGCCAAGAGATCAGCAATAGAGAAAATTAAGACAAGGCACTTGTAATCCACTGACCTTGAAGGTCTGTTCTGTCCTCCTCTATGATTCTTACTTTTAAAAAAGCGTTAACTCCAATTAAAACCAAAATTTCACAACCTTATGCAGCACCCTACCTGACTTCAACTGCCACTTCCTCCCATCTGCTGTGATAATGAATTACTTGAAAATCTCTGAAAGCACCAAGCTCTTCACCAGTCTAATGTCTTTGCACATGCTATTCCCTCACCCAAACACTCTACTTCTTCTCCTGGTCATTCTAGTCATCTCTTCAGACCCAAATTACATGTCAGCAACTCTGTGCATGGGTAAAACTAACAGGTCTTCCTCTTCTGTGACTCCCTCACAGCATTCATTCATCCTCCCGTAATATCCTCACCCGTTGACATGGCTATTTCCACCACTAGAGGAACTTCTTCCAAGGCAGCCACTATGCCCTCCTGCCTTCCCTTTTTCTCCTATATATCCAGCACCTAGCATTCAGCACCCAGCACATACGCAGGTACAGAGAATCCCTCTGGGATCGAGTCCTTGCCATGGAATCATCCTTGAGATGTCGTCAGACCATGAACTGGGCACATGACAGAGATAAATCCTAAAGGTAGCATCTCAAGTTCCAGCCTTCTAGGTAACTGGCCAGAATGGCAAAGACTGGGAAACTCTGACATCTCTTGTCTTTCAAACTTTCAGGACCAAATTACATAAGCTAGCCAAGGACTACTGGCTGGGGAATCTTTGTCTTAGGAAAAGAGGATAGAAATAGGTCACTAATTTCAAAATATTTCCCCAGAGAAAAGGGATCATCTTCTTAATTGGGGTCAAAACTATCACATCTTTCAGAGAATGAATACACAGCACTGGACAGAATGCGTTGTGGGTAAGGATGTTTTAGAAAATTGATGAATTAGAGGGGACTTCTGGCTTGATAGCATGAGAAGCTCCATGGATCCACTATCCAGTGAAACTGGCAAAATTATTTTTTTAAAGCAACCGTTTAAAGTTTCTGGAAATGGTCCTAGAGCATACACCAAATGAAGAAAATTTTGCCCAAGAATATCTACTAAAACTCAGGAAGAACTGTGAGAATCTGTAGTACCTGAATTAACACCTGCTCCCTCTCTCTCTCCCCACTTCCAAATCAGTAAGACAGGAACTCCACTCCAGACTGGTGCCGCCAAGAACACTGGGTTCTCTGATCCCAAGCTCCCAGCTGGAGGGCTATCTGCCTGAGAGAAGCAGGATATCAGCATTTCTCATGCTGCCCCCAGTTACTCTTGCTTAGGCTAAGTTCTAGATGAGTCCAGCCAAGAAACGGGCCTCCCTTCTTCCACCCAGCCCCCACTTACGAAGCAGGGACTTCACCTTGGACGCAAAGCCACTGAGGATCCTGGGGCCCTGATTGCCATTGCCCTGGCTTATAAGATAGCAATTATACTCTGGGAGAGGCAAGCCAAGACAGCCTGAAGCTACTGCCACACCTCCACTGAGTGCTCAGCTCCTAAAGTGGGGTATCACTCAAAGAGAAGCACATCATTATCCCCACCTCCAGCTCCAGAACCATGGCTCAGAGATTTTGCCTGGGGTGGAGAGCAGGCTTTACACCGAGTTTCTAACCTCTTCCTAAAGGAAATTATTTTATTTGCAACTGACTGTGAAGGAGTTCAAGACCAAGGGCATTCTCAAAAACAGTGAGGGTAGTGGTAAAAGGCATTTAGGAGATTGGTGGATTCAGTAGAGATAGAGGTTAACTGTAGGCTGGAGAATTTGCTGGTGAGAACTGGAGAAAGAGCTGGGAAGAGCCCTCCTGGGGTAAGAACAAACCTCACTTAACTCAGGAACTATTCTTTCAGAGGAGCCCCAATATGACTGGATCCATCTGTGGAGCAAAGTTATGTCCCAGCACACGTTGAAAACAATAGAGTAATCAGACAACAACTAAGCTTAACAGCTAAATGTGGCCAGGAAAAAAGATTCAATGAGGGCCCTACCCAAACCACTGTCATCCAAAGGTGACTGTGGACATATCCAAAGCTCTACCCTCTGAGGAGCAACATGAGAGGCTTCATACTGTAGGGGATGGGTGGGAATGGACCACTAATAAGATCTTGCCAGCCACCAAACAAATAAGCAAATAATAATAAGCCCCAGAGGGGGTTGAACCAGTTCCCAGAGTTGCTACAATATACTATCAGAAACAACCAGTTCCCAACAAAAATATACAAGGCATACAGATAAAGAGGCAAATATGACCCATACAGCAGAAAAAAACACAAGCAAAGGAAACCATGAGAGTAACCAAGTTTCAGATTTAATAGAAAAAGACTTAAAAGTAGCCATTATAAATGTGTTCAAATACTAAAGGAATGTGTGATGACAAAGTCACATCAAATAAAAAATAATCAATAAAGGGGTGCCTGGGTGGCTCAGTCGTTAAGCGTCTGCCTTCGGCTCAGGTCATGATCCCAGAGTGCTGGGATCGAGCCCCTTATCAGGCTCTCTGCTCAGCGGGAAGCCTGCTTCTCCCTCTCCCACTCCCCCTGCCTGTGTTCCCTCTCTCGCTGTGTCTCTCTATGTCAAATAAAAAAAAAAAATCAATAAATATAAATTACCAAAAAGAACCAAATAGATGTTGTGAAATTGAAAAGTACAATAACTAAGATGAAAATTATAGGACAGAGGCTCAAACAGGAGAGCTGAACCAGCAGAAGACAGAATTGGCCAACCCGAAGAGAGACTGAAAGAGATTACACAATCCCAAAAATAGAGAGAAAAAAGAATGAAGGAAAATGAATCGTCTCAGAGAAATGTGGCACACCATTAAACACATATGCATAAAGGGGGAATCAAAAAAAGACAATAAAGAGAAAGGAACAGAAAAATATATTCAAAGACACAATGGCTGGGAAATTCCCAACTTTATTCAAAAACATTATTCAGAAAGCTCAACAGACTCCAAAGAGGATAGGATAAACGCAAAAGGATCCAGAGGCACATCACAGAAAATACTGAAAGCCAAAAGCACAAAAGCAAGAAGAAATCTTGAAAGCAACAAGAGAAAAATGATTTGTCACATACAAAGTAAGCTCAATAAAATTAAAACAGCTACCTTCTCATCAAAAACAATGGATGCCAAAGGCAGGGGGATGACATGTTCAAAGTGCTAAAAGAAAGAAGTGTCAACCAAGAATCTTATAGCCAGCAAAACTATCTTTCAAAGGTGAAGGCAGGGGCGCCTGGGTGGCTCAGTTGGTTAAGCGACTGCCTTCAGCTCAGGTCATGATCCTGGAGTCCCGGGATCGAGTCCCGCATTGGGCTCCCTGCTCAGCAGGGAGTCTGCTTCTCCCTCTGACCCTCCCCCCTCTCATGCTCTCTCTCCTTATCTCATTCTCTCTCTCAAATAAATAAATAAAATCTTTAAAAAAAAAAAAGGTGAAGGCAAAATAAAGAGACTTCCAGATAAACAAACACTGAGAAAATTCATTGCTAGCTGACACACCTTACAAAAAATACTAAAGGGGGCGCCTGGGTGGCTCAGATGGTTGAGCGTCTGCCTTCGGCTCAGGTCATGATCCCAGGGTCCTGGATCGAGTCCCGCATCGGGCTCCCTGCTAGGTGAGGAGCCTGCTTCTCCCTCTGCCTCTGCCTCTCCCTCTATCTCTCTCTGATTCTCATGAATAAATAAATAAAACATTTAAAAAAAAAATACTAAAGGGACGGGTGCCTGGGTCACTCAGTCGTTGAGCGTCTGCCTTTGGCTCAGGTCATGATCCCAGGGTCCTGGGATTGAGCCCCGCATCGGGCTCCCTGCTCGGCGGGAAGCCTGCTTCTCCCTCTCCCACTCCCCCTGCTTGTGTTCCCTCTCTAGCTGTCTCTCTCTCTCTGTCAAGTGAATAAATAAAATCTTTAAAAAAAAAAATACTAAAGGGAGTTCTCAAAGCTAGTAAATGACCCTAGATAGTCATTTGAATCCACATGAAAAAATAAACCTGCTCCTTTTTAAATAGATTCACTCATTCACTTAACAATACTTACTGAATGCCAACACTGAGCCAAGCACTATTCTAGGTGGCTAGGGATTTAGCAGTGAATAAGACAGATCCCTTGCCCTTATGGATATTCTAGACAATAAATAATAATCAATGATTAAATGACAGAATCCAGAAGGTGACTGAGTCCTTAAAAGCAAAACAAACAGTGATATGTAATGAAGGTCTGTGCCAGAAATGGGGTAGAGGTAACAGAATTCATTACTAAATAGGGTGGTCTGGGAAAGATCTCATCAATAAGAAGAAGTCTGAGAAAAGAAAAAAATATTTGGGAACATAAGGGAATTATCAAAGCAGATATCTGGGAGAAGACTATCCTAGGCAGAGGTAAGAGCTAGTACCAAGGCCCAAAGACAGAAACAACAAGACGTGTTTGCAGACCAGCAAGCAACGTGACTGGAGTGAAAGACCCAGAGAGACTTAGGATCTATAATCCATAGGGAGATGGTAATGATAAGGTAGAGCCAGATCACATAGGGCCTTCCTGACTCTGGTGGTGACTCTGGCTTTCGCCCTAAAAGAAAAATGAAGCTATTACAGGGTTTTGAGCAGAGGAGTGAAATGATCTGGTTTACATTTTTTCTGTTAAGCTCTCTAGCTACTACACTGAAAACAGACTATAGACATGGTGATCTGTGAGCAGGGCAACTGTACCTCAGTGCCTGTAGGGGAGTGGTGGTGAGAAATGATTAGATTTGGGACATGTTTTGAAGGTAGAACCCACTGGATTTATCAGTGGATGTGGGGTGTGAGAGGAAATATGAATGATTCAGAGTATTTGGGGCCTAGGCAACAGAAACAATGGAATTGCCTTCAACCGAGATAAGGAAGCCTGCGAGTAGAGCAGGTTTTGGATGAGGTGATACTCAGAATCCAGTGTGAAGTATGTTAAGCTTCTGATGCCTTTAAAATTCTTAGAAGAAAACACAAGGGTAAATCTCCATGATGTTGGATTTGACAATGGATTCTTAGGACATCAAAAGCCTGAGGAGCAACAAATATAAATAAATAAACTGGACTTTATCAAAATTAAAAACTTCTGTGCTTCAGAGGTCACTATCAAAAAAGTGAAAGGTGAACCTACAGAGTGGGAGAAAATATTTGCAACTGACATACCTGATAAGGGACTTGTATCTAAGATATATAAAGAAATTTAACAACTCATAGTAAAAAGACAAACAGCCTAATTAAAAAAACAGAAAAAGGATATGAATAAAGCATTTCTTCAAAGAAGATATACAAATGGTCAATAACCACATGAAATGATGTTTGACATTATTAGTCACGCAAATCAAAACCATAATGAAATATTATTTCACATCCACAAGGATGGCTGTGATAAAAAAAATCAGATAATAACAAGTGCTGGTGGGGATTTGGAGAAACTGGAATACTCATTCATTGCTGGCACAAATGTAAAATGGTTCAGCCACTTTGGAGAACAGTCTGACAGTTCCTCAAACAGGTAAACACAGAGTTACCATATGACCCAGTAATTACCCTCCTAGGTATATACTCAAGAGAAGTAAAAACATATGTCCACAAAAACTTGTACATCTATATATAGCAGCATTATTCTTAGTAGCCAAAAGGTAAAAACATACTAAATGTCCATCAACTGATGAGGGAAAAAGCAAAATGTGGTGTGTCCATACAGTAGAATATTCTTCAGCCATAAAACGGAGTGAAGTTCTGACACATGCTACCATATGGATGAACCTTGAAAACCTTATGCTAGGTGAAATAAGCCAGGCACAAAGGACCACATATTGGGGCACCTGGGTGGCTCAGTTAAGCATCTGCCTTCAGCTCAAGTCATGACCCAAGGGTCCTGGGATAGAGTCCCACATTGCATTGGGCTATCTGCTCAGTTGGGAGCCTGCTTCTCCCTCTCCCTCCGCCTGAGGCTCTGCCTACTTGTGCTCTCTCTCTGTCAAATAAATAAATTTTTTTTAAATCTTAAAAAAAAAAAGAAGACCACATATTATGTGATTCCATTTGTAGGAAATGTCCAGTATAGGCAAAATCTATAAATACAGAAAGCAGATTAGCAGTTGCTCAGGGATGTGAGGAAGAGGCAGATAGGGGAACAATAACCAATGTGTATGGGCTTTCTCTTTGAGGTGACGAAAAGTTTCCAAAATTAACTACGGTGGGGGGCGCCTGGGTGGCTCAGTCGTTAAGCGTCTGCCTTCGGCTCGGGTCATGATCCCAGGGTCCTGGGATCGAGCCCCGCATCGGGCTCCCTGCTCCGCGGGAAGCCTGCTTCTCCCTCTCCCACTCCCCCTGCTTGTGTTCCCTCTCTCGTTGTGTATCTGTCAAATAAATAAATAAAATCTTTAAAAAAAAAAAATTAACTATGGTGGGTGCCTGGGTGGCTCAGTTGGTTAAGCGACTGCTTTCAGCACAGGTCATGATCCCGGAGTCCCAGCATTGAGTCCTGCATCGGGCTCCCTGCTCAGCGGGGAGTCTGCTTCTCCCTTGGACTCTCCCCCATCTCGTGCTCTCTCTCTCTCATTCTCTTTCTCTCTCTCTCAAATAAAGAAATAAAATCTTTAAAAAAATTAAATTAAATTAAATTAACTATGGTAATGGCTGCACATATATGCGAATATACTCATAACCATGGAATTATATGCTTTAAATGGGTTTAATTATATGGTATGTGCATTTTATCTCAATAAAACTTTTTAAAAAATTGATGGGTCAGACCAGGGGCCAGGCAAATGTTTTTTTGTAAAGGATCAGGCAGTAAATATTTTAAGCTTGGTAGACCATACAGTCTCTGTTACAACTACTCAGTTCTGCTCTTCTTGTGTGAAAACAGCCATTTACAATATGTAAATGAGTAAGAGGGGCTCTTGTACCAATAAAACTTTGTATTTATGGACGCTGAAATTTGAATTTATGGAAATTTCACATGCCATAAAACTCTTCTTTGCATTTTTCCCCCAACTATTTAAAAATGCAAAAGCTAGTCTTAGTTTCTAGACTGTAGGTGTATTTAGTCAAGGGGTCAGCAAACTATGACCCCTTTCTAAAAACAGGAAGGGGGTCATAGTTTGCTGACCCCTTGACTAAACACACCTACTCCTCCCTCTGTAACAGCTTCAAGTATTAAGGAATTCTCTCTCCCTTACAATCCCCATAAACAAGAGTCAACTTTGATTCCCCTCTCAGTTTTTTCCCCCATACTACCGTCTCTACACATGGCTTTCCAAGACTCTGGGACATGAAATTCCAGCCAAGCACTTCATAGCAGGAAAACCTCCTGGACTCCATTTCCAAAATAGAACACTTGGCAAAAGAGTTGAGGGCTCACCATGTGTTCCTTTTAAATGCTACTCACCTTTAGGCGGTGAGGGGACAAGGGAAAAGGCTTGGGAACAGAGAATATAAAAGAGTAAGACAGGAGCACTTGGCTGGCTCAACTGGTAGAGCATGCGACTCGATCTTGGGGTGGTGAATTCAAGCCCCACATTGGGCAAAGAACTTACTTAAAAAAAAAAAAAAAGTAAGACAAACTCAAGTTCATCTTTAACAACCTTCAGGCTCCTAATCACTGTAAGAGGGAGAATTTAGGCATATATGTCAAAGAGCAATACCAAATAACTGTCCTTAAGAACAAAATGTATTAGTGTGTCATAGTACCACAGAGAAGGAAGAGGGAGTAGTGAAGATGTTAGGGGTTCTAGAAGCCTTTACTAAGAGGCATTTATTTATTCATTTGCCCAACCAGCCATTTAAAGGAGCAACACTATGTGACATGCCCTGTGCCGGGATCCAAGAACACAGAGATTAATCAGACATATTTAAAGCACCAAGGTGAGGGGAGCCTGGGTGGCTTAGTCAGTGAAGCGTCTGCCTTTGGCTCAGGTCATGATCCCAGGATCCTGAGATCAAGCCCCACATCGAGCCCCACATCAGGCTCCCTGCCTGCTCCTCCCTCTCCCTCTACCCCTCCCCCTGCTCATGCTCTCTCTTGCTATTTCTCTCTCTCAAATAAATAAAATCTTAAAGAAGGAAGGAAGGGAGAGAGAGAGGGAGGGAGAGAGGGAGGGAGGGAGGGAGAGAGGGAGGGAAGGACGGACCGACCAAGGTGAGAAAGATAAAGAGAGAGTCAATCCTTGAAGGCAAGAACCACTGCTCTATGTGGAGGGTACGGCTGAATCTGTCCTCAATCCCAAGGACAGAGCCCAGAAACTCTCTCTCCAATCCTTCCAAACCAACACTGCCTCAGACCCACAGAGTTTTCCACTTTAAACTAATCGGGGAGCTTGCTCACCCCCCAGAGACATCGGGCCTTGTGAAGTGATACATAGGACAAATCTCACAGATACAGCCTCAAATCCCATCTCTGCAACTTAATCACAAGGTCACCGTTGGCCTGTAAAATGCACACAACCTCACAGTGACGATGTAGAGAAAATGAGACAATGTAAGGCACAGTCCCTCACAGTGCCTATGTGTAGGTGCTTCATAAATGTTTGACCCTTTTGAACCCAGCTCCCTTGGCAGGAGGGCTCATACTGTGGAGAATGGTGTGTCCTAGATGAACCAGCCCCCAGCCTCTGAGTCCCAGAGACTTCTAATCTTAGCTCCCGCTCCTCAAGATGCCAGGTGGCTAGATGAAAGATGGGCGAGTCAGCGCCACACTGCTGAGCGCACACCTACCTGACCTACACCTGCGAGGGCGTGGCATTGTGGGGCACCAAGCGGAGAGAGAAGAAGCTGGATAGCAACACTATTAATGACATTTTCAGGCAGCATCATGGGTCACAAAGGATTCTTACCATCCATTACTTATTGGAATCACATACTGCCCATCAAAGAAAACCCTACCTTATAAAGAAACTATTCCCTAGACACCTTCCCACTTGATGTCTCCCAAACTTGCCATATTTTTTGCCTCCTGCCTTTACTCATGATCCTTTTTCCTGGGATGCTCCTCCTTCTTTTCATCAGTAAACCTTGCTCATGTTTTAAAAACCAAGTTTCAGTTTCACCTGCTCTGCAAAGCCCGCTCCTGACACCCCGTCAGTCAGAACCGAGAGCCATCTCTGTTTACAATCCTTCTAGTTTATCATCTTTGGGATAAAAATCCAAGTTCCTCAGTATGGCAAGAATCTGGCTAATGCCTGTCATTCCCACCTCATCTCATCTCCAACCTCTCCCTCCCTGTCCCATTGTTACAATCTATGCTCAAGTTAAAAGAACCACTGACTTCACACATCACACACTCATTCCTTCACTGGCTATACCTTTCCCACCTCTGTCCCCAGGTTAACTCCTCTGCATCTCTCAAAATTCATCTCAGGCATCACCTCGTCTGGGCTGTGTTTCCTGGCATCCTAGGATAAGTCAAATTTTCTCCTCTTAAAATTCCAAGAAAAAAAAAAATTCCAGAGTATGCAGTACTCATCTCTCATCACAACACCTCTTAGGACATGAATGTTCTTCTGCCTCACTAACATGTGAGCTCCTTGCAGGTAGAAAATTTGTCTTCATTATTAGTCTTTGCATATCCAGTACAGAGCAGACACAAAATATGTCTGGCAAAGGAAGAAAGAGAGAAAGAAGGAGAGTGGGGGAGAACAGGAGAACAAATAAGGGGAGGGTCACGAATCCTCATGTGGATCAGCCATTACGTCGAAAACCAATTGTTTCTGGGGCACCTGGGTGGCTCAGTCATTGGGCGTCTGCCTTTGGCTCAGGTCATGATCCCAGGATCCTGGGATCGAGTCCCGCATCGGGCTCCCTGCTCAGAGGGAAGCCTGCTTCTGCCTCTCCCATGCCCCCTGCTTGTGTTCCCTCTTCTCACTGCGTCTCTCTCAAATAAATAAGTAAAATCTTAAAAAAAAAAAAAAAAAGAAAGAAAACCAATTGTTTCTAATGCAATGCACATGCACAGACACGCACAGAGAGACTTGCATAAATAAACACAAACACCAGTTAGGTCACAGGCAAGGCCTTGGGAGCCAACCACCGATTCCTCCTTAGACAGGATGATTCAGAAGCTTATACCTGAAGCAGGGCTTTTCTCTCTCTCTGCGGGCTTGACCATTTCTGGCTGCTAGATGACCCACCCTTGCATTCTGCCTACCACCCTGTAGGGTCCAGATCAGCCTAGATTAATAGCATCTTTGGAGTCCCGATTATACTTCTGCCTCTGTTTCCACCTCCAGGTCCTGCATACTATGCTGTTGCCCAACCATTTGCTCTTAACCTTCTCTTTGATTCTTGACCCGGCTTACGGGCTTTCTCTCAACTCCTACGTCCTTGGCTCTGTGTTTCTCCCCTGCCTCCACTTCTTTTCATACACACAGAGACATCTAAATACAGAAAGACACATAAAAATACAAAAAGGTGGGGCGCCTGGGTGGCTCAGTGGTTAAGCATCTGCTCTCCGCTCAGGTCATGGTCCCAGGGTCCTGAGATCCAGCCCCGCATCGGGCTCCCCGCTCCGCGGGAAGCCTGCTTCTCCCTCTCCCACTCCCTCTGTTTGTGTTCCCTCTCTCGCTGTCTCTCTCTCTGTCAAATAATAAAATCTTTTAAAAAAATAAAAAGTAAATTAAAAAAGGCATAAAATGACATACACACACATGCAAAGAAACAAACACAAGGCACATAAACACAACTACACATACTGACACACACACACACACACACAGAAGTCTTACAAGTCTACCTAATCCCTGTCATCACAGGATTGCAGTCCAGAACAAACAAAGCAGACTCACCAACAAAGAGGAGGGAAGGAAAACAACAGTCTGCATAGTGAGAAAGAATTTCCCTGTCTGTCAAAGCAAAGCACCGTCTGGGTTTTCCTGGAAACACGAGCGGTCCCATCTGGGGGAGCTGCTGCTTCATCCTGTATCTGGCCAAGGCACTGGGACAGATTGCAAACTAGGCCTACTCCCTCTGATGTGTAGCTCAGCTTGTCTGGCAACTGGTCCCCTGCCCTGAGTGCTGGCTGACAAGGCGTCTTCTGCTACCCCGGCTTGTTAGATTACCTCACCCTTATTCCTCTCGCAACTCCCACAGTCCTGCGCTCACCACCATCACGGCCATGAAATGTGCCATTGTCACTGCCAGGTCACAGGTCTGCCACTCTCGCTAGCCTGAGGGCTTATCAACGGCAAAGAGTATCTTATTTTCTTTTTCTTTTTTTTTTTTAAGATTTTTTTATTTATTTATTTGAGAGAGAGAATGAAATAGAGAGAGCATGAGAGGGAGGAGGGGCAGAGGGAGAAGCAGACTCCCTGCCGAGCAGGGAGCCCGATGCGGGACTCGATCCCGGGACTCCAGGATCATGACCTGAGCCGAAAGCAGTCGCTTAACCAACTGAGCCACCCAGGCGCCCGAGTATCTTATTTTCATCTCTACTTTACAGATGAGGAAAGGGAGGCTCCAAGTTACTTGGCCTTACCAATTTACATTGCAAAATTTGGATTTGAATTCAGGTCAGCTTCCAAAGCTTATGCTTAGACTTTTAAAAAGGCAATGTCCAAATACTTTGTTCTAAGAAACTCGCAAGAGTGTGGGCTGAAGGCATGAGCAAGGCTACAGAACTTGAACTCAATGGGAGCTGGGAGGTGAATGCTACAGCCACCCTATAATTAAGTATTTACAAGAAAAAATGTGGACAGGTCATTCCCTTAGCCTAAGGACCAGGTTTCACCTGAAGAATGATGTCATTCACGGTATCACTCATCTCTGTTCTGTCCAAAAGGCCTGAGCAGACCTCAATCTGTGCTTTGCCTAGATTAGGGCAGGGGGTCAGAATGTTCTACAAAGCAGGAGAGATAAGATGGTGATTGCACCAGGAGGCTGGCAGGAAGCTAGAAGGCAAAAAACCAGAAGGATGCCACCAAACTGTAACAATCCTTCAGGTCAAAGAAGAATTACTGTAGCAACAGACATGTCTACATAGAAACCTATGCTGAGGTTGTCTGAAAAACTGCAATTATTTCTTTTCTGCCCTATTTTGCATATAGTAAACCGAAGAAAGAAAAAAAAGGCAAAAGCGCCAGGCTGTCAAAGCTGTTCAAAGAGGAAGGAAGGAAATCTATGTTCAGGATTGGGTCCAGGGACCAAGGGGAGAGCGCTGCTTCCCATGGGTCAGCATGGCAGCAGCGGCGGGAATCAGAGGGAGGCTCTGAGCACAAGGTGAAGCCAGGAGAGATAAAACCAGGGCTACTTAGCCAGCTGCCTCTGACATCTCCCCTCCTGGAGCTCCATATAGTAAGTGCCAAGAATTTGATTCAGGGTCCTGGTATGTGGGTGAGAGGGAATTACCACCTGGGTTCTCCCATAACTTTCTTGCCATCTTAGCTTTTCCATAAGTGACAGCTACAAAAAAGAAGAAGGAAGGAAAGAAGGAAGGAAGGAAGGAAGGAAGGAAGGGAGGGAGGGAGGGAGGGAGGGAGGGAGGGAGGGAAAAATAGAGGAAGGATTCTCCCAAAGAGGATGCCCCAGGGCTCTTCAGTCTGGTATCCTCAAAAACCATCTATACCTATCCAGAAACAGGGAACCTAGCTCTCAGGTAGCTAACCAGGGATCTCTGCTTCCAGATACCATGGACACACAGCCTTGGAAGACCCTCTGCTTATCTGTCAAAGTTAGGAGTCAGGGAAATGGAGATAGAACTCAGCAGGGTTTTCAAAGTGTTTTCTATAGAGCCCTATGGGGTCCTAGGGGTTGGGCCACAGCAAGGCAAGTGGGAGGTGACCGCTATACCAACCAGTGTTGTAGTGACTCTTTTTTTTAACATCTTTATTTAGATATAATTTACATACCAATTTAGTGTACAACTCAAGAGTGCTTAGCATTTTCAGAGGTGTGCAACCATCACCACAAGTTTAGAACATTTCCATCAGCCTCATGCAGATCTGAGTTGCAATAACCCCCAAAATGGATAACTATGAGCTAATTCAGTCTCAGTTTTCTTATTGGTTATATGGGAAAATTACTACCTATCCCACAGGTTTCTTTCTTTCTTTTTTTTTTTAAGATTTTAATTTATTTTTTGACAGAGAGAAAGACAGCGAGAGAGGGAACACAAGCAGGGGGAAGTGAGAGAGGGAGAAGCAGGCCTCCCGCCGAGCAAGGAACCCGATGCGGGGCTCGATCCCAGGACTCTGGGATCATGACCTGAGCCGAAGGCAGACGCTCAACGACTGAGCCACCCAGGCGCCCCTATCCCACAGGTTTCTTGTCAAGATTCCGTGTGAGAGTGTAGGGAAGGCCCCCAGCACGGGCCTTGCGGGTGGGAGCAGGGGGAGAGGACATAACACTTGTACCACAATGAACAAAACCACAGGCCGGGCACTTTCTACACGTGCTTTCATTTCGTCTTTGCTAGAATCCTTCAAGGCAGAGACTACTGCCCCCATTTGACCATGAGGAAATGAAAGCTCACAGAGATTTAAGAAACTTTCCAAGGTCATACAACCAACAGTTGGTGAAAGGGCACCTGAACCCCTCATCTTCCTTGCTCCAAAGCCTGTGCATACTTTCACTCAGTCACACAGCCTTTCAGACTTCTGTCTTTTTTTTTTTCTCTTTTCTTTATCTCTGCCCTCCTTGTACATGTTTTTCTCTAAGTCTTTCCTATTATTTTAACTACAGGGATTTTACCTCCATCCAGATTCTGTATGTGACTCACAGCATTGGGTAGAGGGCTAGGGAAGGAGTCACAGAGGTCAGACATACACATCATACACTAACGAAGCAAGGCTGTATCTGGATCCTAGACCCCAGCACTCTGAGACACAGCCCGCCACTGACTCACCCACCATCCTGGCTGGGAACTCACAAATCCAAAGCACCCTGTCCCCATGCCGCTGACCAGCCAACCTTGTACTCTTGCTCTGCCCTACAGAAACAATTCAAGGGGCACTTGGTGATAAGATAGGATCATTGCCTTCAAATCAAATTTCAAAAATACTCAACGCATCACCTTTATGTGTAAGGCCCTGTACCAGGTACTGTGGGAGAAATAGTGATGAATAAGACCCGATTGCTGGCCCTGGAGGCACTCACAGTCTAGTAAGACAGACAACTAATTACAATACAGAGCAGAGCGATACGCCAAATGAGAGATTCATGCCAAGTACTCTGGAGCACGGAAGAGGAAAAATTACTTCCCACTGTAGGGAAACAAGATTTCTAGGAGAAAACATTTATTCTAGGCCAGTAGTCCTCAACCAGGGGCACTTCTTCATTTTTTTTTTTGTTGTTGTTGTTTTAAGATTTTATTTATTATTTATTTGAGAGAGAGAGAGAGCACGAGCATGAGAGGGGAGGAAGGGCAGAGGGAGAGGGAGAAGCAGGATCCCCCCTGAGCAAGGAGCCCAATGCGGGACTCAATCCCAGGACCCTGGGATCAAGCCCCACGTTGGGCTCCCTGCTTAGCAGGAGGTCTGCTTCTCCCTCTCCTCTGCCCCTCCCCCTGCTCATGCTCTCTCTCTCGCTCACTCTCTCAAATAAATAAAATCTTAAAAAAAAAAAAAGAGCAAAGGCACAGTGATGGGATATAAAGAAACATGTTTGAGATGGTTGTAGCCTAAAGTAAGGGAATACAGTGTAATGTGAACTAGTCAGGAAAGCTAAAGGCAGATTGTGGGAGCACTGAAGGGCCAGTAAGTACTAAAGTACTTACTTACTTTAGTAAGTAAAGGCAGGCCACTCTTAAGTTCCATCATCTCCAAAACACAGTAACACCTAGCTCATAGAGTGGTTGAGCATTAAATGAAACTGTATATGCAACAGCTAGAACAGGGCTTGGCACACGGTAGGGATGCTCCTTTTCCACTGCACTCCCTTTACAAGGTAGAAGTAATGATCAGAGTTGTGCTTTAGTAATTCCAGTAACAGTGCAAAAAGACAAACTTACAGGCAAGATAATATAATCAAAACCATTAGGGCACAAAGCAAGACATTCTAATTATGTGCTAAACTGAGTTGCTTTGGACTGTGTGCTATGGGAGTTAGTCCTGGGATGAGAGAGAGATCAGTGCGGGGTGAGAAAGTCAGGGAAAGTTCATGAGAAGTGAGCCTGGAGCATTCCAGGAGATACCTAAGACTGATACGGACAGGGCCGAGGGCTGAAGGGGCGGGTAGAAATTAATCCCAGCCAGGGAGAACTAGCTGAGCAAAGAAAGGGCACTGCAACAAGCATGGAATGAGTCTGAGACAATGAGGGCCAGGGCCAGATAAGAGTGGTAGGAGGTACGTCCAGAGAGTCTTAAGAAAGACCAAGGCCAGATTTGAAGGGATGGAGTGCTTGGCACAGGAAGTCAGGTGGAATCAGAAAAGAAAATCACGCAGGACATAGGAAACCGAAGTGTGACTTGGGAAGATCATGGGCAGCATGGACAACGTGGCTGGTAGAGGGGAAACTAGAGGCAAGGGAGCACGGAGAGGTGTCCACAGCTGTCTGGATACGGAAATAAGGCCCAAAGCCTGAGGCGGGAAAGCAATTCTTAGTAATCATGCTAGTACTTCTGGGCATAACGAAGCTACTCACCCGCATCCCACTTAGCCCAGGCAGGCCAGAGCACTGGCTATGTGCATGAAGCCCATGGGGCTTCTCTCCCTCCCTACATAACACCTCCTATCAAGTCCAACTCCTGCTGGCCTCTGGATTTTCCAAGTGGAGCCGCTCCTCTCAAGGTTTAGTTCCTGCAGCCCACACAGCCCTCCAGGACCCAGCAGGCCCCGTGAGGGGACAATGCAAAAGGGGGAAAGCAAATCAAGAGTCAGATGCTTAACCGATTGAGCCACCCAGGCACCCCTGTGCCAGAAACTTTCAACAGAACTTTTCTCCCTGAGTTCTGGCAATAACCTTGCAAGGGTAGGAACCACTAACCACCATTTTACCTAAGAAAACTAAAGGGGAAGTCACTAAACTACTGTAATCGCAGTTCTTCCTAATTTCAGAATTTTACTCATTATTTAATCACCTGTGACATACAGACTACTAGAATGCAAGCTCTATAAAAGCTGAAATCTTCTCTGTTTTGTTTGCTATAGAATCTGTAGCCCTGGGCGTCTGGGTGGCTCAGTTGGTTGGGCGACTGCCTTCGGCTCAGGTCATGATCCTGGAGTCCCGGGATCGGGTCCCGCGTCGGGCTCCCTGCTCGGCAGGGAGTCTGCTTCTCCCTCTGACCCTCCTCCCTCTCATGCTCTCTGTATCTCATTCTCTCTGTCTCAAATAAATAAATAAAATCTTTAAAAAAAAAAAAGAATCTGTAGCCCTATAATGGTGCCTGGCACATACAGGTATTCAATAAAAATCTGTTTAATGGCTGGATAAATGCCCTTGATTTCCCATGTAGGCTCCAGAGAAGAAAATAACACTGCTCTCAAAGTGTCAGGTCAGGTCGAAGGGACAGTGGTTGTAGACAGCCTTTCTCTGTCTACTTCAGACTGTCCAGACAACCCGACAGGACCATCCCCCTACAGCAAATCCTTTACCCATGGGCAGTGTTCCCACCAGAGGTCTCAGCAGAACACAGGCCATGAATTTCCACACTGGTGGGCTGGTCGAACTTCCTCCCAGCCTTGCAAGAAGGGTACCACTGCCAATATTCCCATCTTGTTCATCTGAAGGGCCCCCAATCCACAACCTCTGCCAACTCAGACTGAAGCAAGCAAAGATAGTACTTGAGCAGCCAAACCGGCTGCCCCACAAGCAACTGATTATATATTTTCTATAAAATGCCTGCTAAGTCTCAGCTTGCCATAAATCTAATTTCATAGCTCACAGCAGAGTAAAGACAGCAATTAGAAATGGGGATGATCAAAGAAGAGATAGGGAAATTATGAGAAGAAATCACAACAATGGATATAGGAATCTAGGTACTGGGGTAATCATGTAAGAGGCCCTGAAGACATGCTTTGAATGATCCAAATAAAGTCACCACTCTGTTCACAATAATCTGTAAAAAGAAAGACTTAAAATGGCTAAAATGTTAAGAGCTCTAGAACTGAGGTTATAGTTTAGTCATCTGAAAAACTTACTGATATGAGGCTGAATAAATGAGGCCTCATAGGGTATCCCTTCAGACTTGCACTAAGATCCTTGGGGAATCAGCAGGGCTTTTTAAGTGGTCATGAAAAGCTCAGGTCCCTCATGGCCAGCACAAGCACAGTTTCATCTCTCACGTCTCAGTGCCCAGTAGCCAATATTCTAAGCTCTGAGCTGTCCACCCAACACTCTAGTTAGAACCTGACCTCCAAGGTTGTCTCATATGTTTAGACTGACTTAAACACACACACTTTGCTACCATTGCTTTCTCTTTCGAAGACAGGTGAAAACCCAGACTGGCAGGCCCCCCTCACCACCAGAGGCCTGAGACTGCAGGGGGAGCAGCTGAAGCTAAGGCAAAGGCAGGAGCTACACTGAAAAAGAACAGCTCACCACTGGCACAGAGAAGAGCAGGGTGACAGCTTTTGTGATATTTTAGAACAGTTTGTGCTGATGAGCTTTTTGTTGTGGTAACATTCCTCTAAAAAGAACATTTTCTTCCTCCCCTCATTGACAAAGCAATCAGCAGAAAGTGAAAAAAGGAGCAGATGATGAAGATATCCAGGAATTTGTAGATCTTGGATCATATCACCTTCTTAACTGGTGTGCCATCCATCCCCTAGTCCTGTGGCCAGGCCCCCGGAGAGAGATCAGGAAACCTCTAGGCCTCATCTGCCTCCAGGAACATGGTTCTATTCTCAGCGCAGGCAAATAAAATTTGGGACCTTTGAGGGCCAGTGCCGCTTCTAGATGCAACCAAAGTTCAGATACCTTCATCGTGGTTGCTGTCCTTGCTCAAGGACCTACAGTTGCCAGGTTCAACAAGTAGACCTTGCTCAGCCAGGCTGTCTGGGTCCCCACTTTCCTTTCCAGATTTTTGTCCTGCAGTCTTCCACCACAGTCGCTCTGTCCAACCAAACCCACCCACCACGCTCTTACTACCTCCACATCTGTACTCACACTGGTTCCCTGCTTACTCAGGCTGCCCCATTCCTTCCACTCCACCCGAACGTCTACTTTTGCTCCAGGAGGTCTATTTTTGTTCTCTTATAAATTCCTTAGACATTATTCCTTAGACATTAATTCAACCGAATGCAAGGATCCCCTCTGCTAACTAATTGGTGGAGTGCTATATTCTACCTGCCCATCTTCAGTGACAGGGAGCTCACTACATACCTACCAAGGAAGGCTCTTCTACGACAAGATGGCGCTGGTGACGATTCTTTATTCTAAATGAATATGCCCATATTTTATTTTTCTCACATTGGTCCTGGTTCTGCCCTTAGCCTAAGAGAAAGAGTACACCAGTACTTAACAGCATGAGCTTTGAAATCAGATCTGTGCTCATACACAGTGTGTCCTTGAACAAGCCTTTCCAAGGCTCCAGTCCTTGACAATAATACCAACTTCAAAAGGCTATTAAGAAAGGTAAAAGAGTTAATTATGCAAAGAGCTTAACACTGTGCCTGGCACGGAATAAGAACTCAATAAATGCTAGCTAGAGCTGCACTTTTCATCGCCTGCACCATCGTTACTTAACTCTGATTCCTCCACTCCTAATGTATTTGAAGACAGAAATTTTATTTCCCAGATCTTTTCTTTTCCAGGCTCCCGTTTCTCCACTAGACTGTAAATGATATGAGGACAGATGCGTGTGTCCTCTTTACAGGCCCATGTCTACCACAGTGCCTGGCACATACATAATACTAATAAATAACCAAATTCTATTGAATGTCTCCATTTCATAGTTTCCATGCCCTTCATTGTTCACTCCTTCCCGTACAGGTTCTCACTGTTCCAGGTGCTTCTGACAACATGAGATTCAAAACTGAACTCAAAACTTAAAAGGTGGGCTGACAAGCAGGGTGAAGAGACTGGGCTTACCTCTCCCTCGTGACATACACCATATCACTATTAAAGATCTGGCATAACTTGGCAGCTTCACCAAACTGCTGGCTCGTGTTGAGCTTGAAATCAACTGAAACCTTTACATCTTTTCACAAGTGATGACTTCGTACTCTGGGCTCTGTGGAATTGGAACTGTAGTGATGCCAAAAGGTGAGACAATAACAGAGCTTTTTCCACCTAGAGATTCCTCTCACTCCTACTATCTGGACTACTCAACCGGCTCCCAGCAACTGCGGCCTGCAATTCAGAATGATCTTTCTAGGAACATGTGTTTCTTCCTCCCAAACAGAGTATAACTCCCAGAGCGCAAGATAAGGACCGTCTTGACTTCTCTCCTACATGCCAACACAGGGCTGAGCACATAGTAAGTACAGACAGATGCGCCCTCAGTCTGCAGCGGGATTACAATAAGGAGTCAGGGGAACTGTAGAGACCGACCTCGAGGCTCCCTCTCCCTCTCAGACAGCACAGCTCAGTCAGTGTTGTGCTTCTAGCTGGTAGGCAGATGGGAGCCAGGCCAGGCAGAGACACAGACATCAGGCCTGCACCCGGACCAGCAGGGTCCTATAGGGCTGTTCTGCTGAGAATCACCTCCCTTCGCAGGGAGGAGCTCCTAGACAACAAGCCAACATCAAGAACATCTCTCCACGGGGAAGAGTGTCTAGACAGCTTTTAGAGACTGTCCACACAGGAAGAGAAGAGAGCCACGGCAGGGTGAGAGAGCTCACCTCATCGCTTTCTTCCACATCCACATCGCCATTGGCATCATCGTCCATCAGCTTGTGGATGCTGCGGACTGCATCGAAGCTGAGCTTCTCATCCTCACTGTGGCACAGGGGCTTGTCAATCCGGCAAAACTCTGTACAGGAAAAGCAAGAGACAACATTACTGTGGGCCGCCACTGGCCTTCACTACCCACCTGTCCCAGGGTCCGTAGCTTCCAGCAGCTAAAGCCTCATGTAGCCACTTCACTGGCTATTTGTACAGTGAGAAAACTGTTTCATCCAGTCTTCAACCTTCTCCCCAAATCTCCCCCATTTAGGGACAATGCTTTATTATCCTAATCTTTCCCTGCTGGCAGGGAAGTCAAGCATAAGACCAGGAATACACTGGGATCTAGACAAAGAATATGAATAGGTAATTGACACGGAAAAAAACATAAATGAGAGAAAATACAAATAGCCAACAGACACAGGGAAAAAAGTTTAGCCTTACTAGTAAGTGAAGAAATACATGTTCAAACAAAATACCATTTTTAGTCAGTCGATAAATAAATGTGCATTAATACAGTCTTTCTAGAAACAGGAACACAGCCCATTCCCTGCAGTGCCAAAATAATACGTATTTTCCTTCTCATTCACTTTGTCACTGCTGGGAGTAGCAGAGTGCCAGCCACGGGCTAGCTGCAGAAAGCCTTCACATGCGGAGCCTGCCCACAGCGAGTTACAGTCAGCGATAGCCATCAGGCACCCACGGTCCTGAGCACATCAGCTGCAACAGTGTGGGAGGCCCGCAGTGCAGCTTCCCCCACCACCGACACACAGCCATGTAGCACTAAAGCCAACACAAGAGCTGAGGCCACCTAACCCTCTCTTGGAACCCCGGGAAACACTATGCATACAGCAGAAAGAGCCTGGCATCTCGTCTTAGCTCTACCGTGTGACCCTAGGGAAGTCACTTCCCTTCTCCGGCCTCAAGCTCACTAACTGCAAAAGACATTGTAAGTGAAGTTTCCAGTATGTCTTCCAATTCTTAGATTCTAAAATTCCCCTTTCCTTTGACCCTGATCTTGATAACTTCTCTCCAGCAAAAACTCCTCAGATCACTCCCAAAGAAGAAGCTGTCACAGGGGAGCCTGGGTGGCTCAGTCGTTGAGCGTCTGCCTTCGGCTCAGGTCATGATCCCAGTGTCCTGGGATCGAGCCCCGCATTGGGCTCCCTGCTCCGCGGGAGGCCTGCTTCTCCCTCTCCCACTCCCCTTGCTTGTGTTCCCTCTCTCGCTGTGTCTCTCTCTGTCAAATAAATAAATAAAACCTTAAAAAAAAAAAAGAAGAAGAAGAAGCTGTCACAGAAGAGAAAGCAAGGACAGGGTAAAGAAGCTGCTGCTGTGAAGCCTTCTAGAAGGCACTGGTCAAAGACCTGTCTGCTGATCAGAAACACTGACAGCACAGGACGAGTCACCTCTCTCTCACTGGCTAGTTGTTCAAATCCTTTTCAAAATGAGGGAGGGCTATAAATGTTAAATGCGGAAAATGTCCCAGTTGTGACTCAATAAAAACATGTTGGATACTGGAGCTCACAGATGTTAACTGATGTGTCCAAAGTCAAAGACAGCTGAAGAGCCACAGCGAGAGCCCAGGTCTATTGACTCCCAGGCCCACACTTCACCTGTCCGCCTTTATGCCAAGGCGCCCAAACAGCTTTAAGTTGGGTTTCATCTTCTGGAAGTCACAGATGGTAAAAAAGACACTGAAGAAATGGCTTCATAGAAGACAAAAAATAAGATAAATAGTATACATGCCAAAGAAATATCTCCATATAACCTTATATTCTTCTACATTTGTCTTACAAGTTGAAGTGGAGAGTGGAGGGTGGGGTGAGGCAGTGGTGGGTACCCAGGGAAAGAGAAGAATGCAGCCAAAGATTAAGGCATTATTTCTCAACTTCCTCACCAATAAGAGCTCTTGGCATGATTATTTCATTTATGGACTCCTATCCATGAACTACCTATCTAAACGGAATTGCAGTTAAGTACTGACTGGTTCATAGATGGAAGCACACAGCCCTGGGGATTAGCATTACCAACATAACGCTTTCCTGCCCTTATTCCTGTTTTTGTGTTCATCAAAGGCACATATAATTGCCTATCAGAATAAGAAAAAAAAATTTTTTTAATTGCCTATCAGAGATTTTTGATCAGCCTATGATGTGCCCATTTAAACAACATTTATTGCGTGTTCTTTATATGTCAGGCTCTGTAATCAGCATGAGGCATAAAGAGATGAGTCAGATCTCATCCCTGCCCTCAAGGAGCTTAATTATAAATGTAGGGGAGAGAGGTGATTAAAACACTAAATGCTAATTACCATGATAGAAACAATCAGGATTACCCTAGGGGTCAGCAAACGTTTTCTGTGAAAGGCCAGACAGTAAACATTAGGATTTATGAACCAGATAGCCTCTGTTACAACTACTTTATCACTGAGCACAAAAGCAGCCATAGACAAAACCTAAGTGCATGAGCTTAGCCATGTTCCAAGAAAACCTTATTCACAAGAACAGGTGGTGGGCTGAATTTGACCCCTGGGTCATAGTTTGCTGACCCCTGTTCTAGAAAACCACAGGTAGCACACCAGAACCACATTAGGTTGACAGATTTTTGACCCAAAGCAAAGAAATTCAATCTTTTCATTAGCCTGTATCCACACACAGGTCTATCATAAGTAAAGCACAGCTTCTTTTTTTTTTTAAGTTTTATTTATTTAGGTAATCTCTACACCCAACATGGGGCTCCAATTCACAACCCCAAAATCATAAGTCTCATGCTCTTCCAACTGAGCCAGCCAGGTGCACCAAAGCATAACTTCTAAAAGGCTTTTTTAAAATGCTGAATGAACTAGTTCACTGAGCTCTAGGGCTGTGGGGGTCTCCAGGCTGGGCACCGTTGGCCTTAAGGTCAGCCAGCCCCTTTCTTGAAGGCCTATGGCAGGTCCAAGAAGTTTGGGCTTCAAACACTAGGCTCTGGTTTGTAACCTGATCAGACACACAGATGACCTTTGCTGCTGGCATCATCTGGCATAGAGAAGGATTAAAGGGATTGAGGATAAAGGAGTACAAAATCTTGATGTCCCATAAGGCCATAGAACCCTGTTCAGAAAAAGCACGTTAGCCAAAATTCACTAATGACTCCTGCCTACCAAGCATTTCCTAGGCTGTCTCTCTCTCCTTCCTGAATCTATCATCTCTTATATATTCCAATCTGCCAAGGCTTCCCAGAACCATCTGGAAATACCTTAGAAGATCCAACCATTTAGCAACACATTATTAGTAAGAGCCATGGACTTGGAGTCAGAACACGTATGTCAAAATCCTAGCTCCATCAGTTACAACTATATGATGTTGGACAAGTTGTTTAACTTCTCTTAGCTTCCAATATCTCATTTGTAAAATGAGGATAATTATATCTGCTTACATGGTTTTTGCAAAAATTAAGGGTTTTTGCAAAAATTAAGACCACATTTGTTCAAACACCTAGCATAGGGCATGCATAAAGCTGACAATCAATACATTCGTAGTTTCCTTCTTTCCTCCCAGAGCAGCAGGTGAACAGCTCCCATCCTCTGCTAATCAGCCACTCTCCCTGTCAGACTATGAAGAATCAAATATAGGATATACAGTCCAATCAGATCAATCAGCATATGTTCTAGATGAGCTGGCAAGTGATTATGACAATGGCCTATATTCCCACAACATTTATTTGTCTATCGCTGATAACATTCATCATACTGTGTTGCAGTTCTGTCTGTCCTCCCCATCAGACTGTGATTTCCAGAAGGGCTTGGGACAATGTCCCCAGCCCCAAGCAAAAGCCAGGTTCTTGATAGATGCTCAGGAAATGTTTTTTGATGAATAAATACCAACTAACAATTACGTGTAGGATTTCTCTAGGCAGAAAAGAGAATTCTAAGTAAAAAGAATAGTATAAGACCAGGTTTTTAAATTGTTTGATCTCAGGGCCCCTGTATACTCTTGAAAATTGAAAATCCCCAAACTGATATTTACCATATTAGAAATTAAAATAAAAATTCTAGTAGCAATTAATTCCTTTTAGACCACTAAATCTCCTATGCATTAATATAAATAACATTTTTTATGAAAAATAACTGTTTTATGGAAAAAAAATTTTCTGAGAAGGGTGGGATTGTTTTACATTTTTGCAAATCTCTTTAATATCTGGCTTAATGGAAGATGGCTGTAGTCTTATATCTACTTCCACATTCAATGTGTTGTTTTGATCCAAGATCAAAACAGGTATGTAGTTGGAAAAGAGAAGAGTATTTTAATAACCTTTCAGATAACTGTGAACATTCTTCTGTAATATTACATCAAAACTCAACAAGTGGTAGGTTTATTAAAGATTAGTTGCAGTGTGAAATTTGAAACTATCTGGATGAACTTTTTGTACTCTATTACGTTAAAATCTATTGCTCTGTCTTGCACTTTGAATAATCTTTTATCCAGGCATGATTTTGTAACATGATGCACTGATCACATGGAAACTAGTGATTCGATGAGTTAGGCAGAGCTTCCGAATTTGACCCATTTCATCTATACAATATCAAAATAATCAGTTATTAGTATCACCACTAATTTCATCAGGAAACTTTTATTATTTATTTATTTATTTGAGAGAGAGATTGAGAGAGAGCTTGGGGGCGGGGGGCGTGGTGCAGAGGGAAAGAATCTCAAGCAGACTCTGCACTGAGCATGGAGCCTGATGCGGGGCTTGATCTCACAACCCTGAGATCATGACCTGAGCCAAAATCAAGAGTCAGACACCCAACCAACTGAGCCACCCAGGCACCCCTATTTTTTTTTAAGTAGCCTCCACGCCAAGCATGGAGCCCAACATGGGGCTTGAACTCACGACCCTGAGATCAAGACCTGAGCTGAGATCAAGAGTTGGACCCTTAACCAACTGAGCCACCCCGGTGCCCCCATCAGAAAAGCTTGAAATCTGGGGAAGCTGTCAAGCTCACAGTGGCAGATACAAGTTTTCCACAATTCTAAGTTTTAAATAAAAGCTAGAATTTTATCATTGGCAACAAATACTACCAGTTGTTTTCCTCTAAGTAGCAGACTCACCTCATTCATTTTCAAGAAAAGATCTGCCAAATAATTAGTTTGAGTAACTATAGTTTATCTGTCAGTTATTCTTTCAAATAAAAATAGTGTTCCCTGGGGCGCCTTGGTGGCTCAGTTAGTTAAGTGTCTGCCTTCGGCTCAGGTCATGATCTCAGGGTCCTGGGATTGAACCCCACATCGGGCTCCCTGCTCAGTGGGGAGCCTGCTTCCCCCTCTCCTCCCTGCTCGTGCTCTGTCTCGCTATCTCTGCCTCTCTCTCTCAAATAAATAAATAAAATATTTTTTAAAAATAGTGTTCCCTGAAGAAAGGAGGTAGTTCAACTTGCAACTCGATGGCACAAACACTCTTTCTTGAAATAAACATCAAACTTCTACCTGCAGCAAAAGTGCTTTATGCGTATTTCCTGTTTCATCACACAGAATACTAAAGACACATGTGTTCGTGTGATACAATTTAATAGAATTCATACATTTTTACTTATATATTTTTTTTAAATTCTTTTTTAAACAGAGCGCATGGAGGTGAGAAAAACAGTGACCACCGGCACAGTTTTGTGGCTCTGCTCTGACTCCTGATAAGGAACCAACAGTTTTACCTAACTGCTTTCGTGCCATTGGTGCAAATGTAGACATGGTGAAAAAAAGCAAATAACATCTTAGCATTATTATTAAAATGTCTTTGACCTTTTGGACCCCTGAAAAGATACTGGTGACCCCCAATGGTCTGCAGACCACACTTTGTTAATCACTGGCAGGCAAAACCACAGTCTTTCCCTCATGTCCCAATCTCCTCTCCTTTCTCCAGGCAGAGCTCATCACCGACTGCTCTATGCTCCAAAGGACTTTATACATAACTCTGTTATATTAATTCTCATGCTCTGAGTTGTTCACAGGCCACATCCAGAAAAGGGCAAGGACTAGGTTTGACTCACTCTATCCCCCAGGGCCTAGTATGGCCCCATCACAAACATCTACCGTCAAGCAGGAAATCAGGAAACACTGGCTGAATGAATGAATGCGTGCATGAATGGATTCATAACAAACTGTATCTCCCCCAAGGACAAGAGAATCCCTGAGTACAAGCGACCAACTCCCCCCACCAATATCCACCATCCACCTGATGCCTCTTCTCTTTCAGCCAGTTTCTCCTCACTGAACAGTAATTCATCCCCCTGAGACCACGCATCTGCAGGCGTGCAAAGCAGAGCTCCTGCAGCTGAGCCTGACAATGGGTTGTCTGGTGTGAGACCAAGCCCAAAGGGAAAGAAGTGAGGAAAACAGCAGTCAGGGAAGAAGGCATAGATAAGGAATAGAGAAAGGCCCTGGTCAAACTGTTCCTTACCACTTGGCTGGCACCTGAACAGAATCTGGAAATTGCTGAATTTTGCCAGCAGGAGCGTCACCTATTGCGAATCATTTCTCCACTTCACCTCCCACCCTACAAAGCGGGACCAGGAAGCTCTGCAGGAACTCTTGATGGGATCAGAATCCACCCTTACCCTTAGAAAGGGCTCAAAAGACTGTTAAGAGCACCAGCCCTAGGAAGACTCAGGCTCGACCAAGGACCCTGACATTCCAGAGATAAAACAGCACAGAACCTAAATGAGGCTGAGGCTGGGGGTCTGGGGAGGGGGATGGGGTGGGAGGAGGAAGTACCCTCTACACAAAAATGTAAAGAATGAGAAGAGGGGGCGCCTGGGTGGCTCAGTTGGTAAGCATCTGCCTTGGGCTCAGGTCATGATCCCAGGGTCCTGGGATCGGGTCCTGGGATCGGGTCCTGGGATCGGGTCCTGGGATCGGGTCCTGGGATCGAGCCCCGCGTTGGGCTCCCTGCTCAGCGGGAAACCTGCTTCTCCCTCTCCCACTCCCCCTGCTTGTGTTCCTGCTCTCACTCTCTCTCTCTCTAATAAATAAATAAAATCTTTAAAAAAAAAAAAAAAAGAATGAGAAGGGGAACTGGTTTGGGACCTGGAACTGGCAAAAAAAAAAAGGGCCCCCTTGGAACACAGCACATAGTAGGTCTAGCCACAGAGGAAAGAGGAGTCAGCTCCCTGGGGCTGAGTGAAATCCAGCCTCTTGAGGGATGTTCTTGCCCCTGTTAGAACATCATGTCCTTATATCCAAGCAGAGGCCCAGCTCTCCTCAGCAGTGGGGCAGGAATTCAGAAGAGCTTTCCTTATGGACAAAGTTGGCACTGGTTTCAGCTACCCAAGCAGCAATGACACAAAAGACTTCCCATGTCTCCCCCTCAAGGAGAACACATCAAAAAATAACCCATACAACACCAAGAGTGAACCCTAAGGGAAACTATGAACTTTGGGTGATTAGGATATATCCATGTGGGCTCATCCTTGGCAAAAAAATGTACCACTCTGGTAAGTAACATTGGTAATGGGGTTGGCTAAGCATGTGTGGAGGCAGAGAACATGTGGGAAATCTCTGTACCTCCCTCTGAATTTTGTTGTAAACCTAAAACTGCTCTTAAAAAAAAAAAGCATAGTCTACCATATGTGTATGATCAGTAAACGTTTTTACAATTCTTACTAGCATACTTTAAAAAAATATTATATATGTTTATTATAATGCAAGATAACTATATTTTCACTCTAACCTATGATCTGAATACTCCAGTAACAATTTTTTTAATTCATATGAAATATAATTAAAGAAAGCCCTCAGTGGAAAAGAAAAAATTCACAGCCTTGACAATGTATAGAGCTTCAATGTGCAACATACTGAGATACGCCTCTGATTCCATGAGCATTCCTGACTTTGTACCTCTTCTAGCCTTACTTCAGTCAGCTTACAACGGCAGTTATTTGAGGGTATCTGAGGGCAGAGCTCATGTCTTTTTCATTTTTTCATAGCACCTACTACCACCTCACACATGATACACTTGTTGATTTGCTCAGTGCCCATCTCCCTCCAAGAGAAGTAAGGCTCACAAGAGCAGTGACTTTTTTGTTCCATGCAGTAAACCCAGGGACTCAGACAGTGCTTGGCACACGGGAGGTATTCAATATAGATCTGCTAAATGAATGAACAAATCTTTCTTTTCCTGAGTGTGCAAAGCAAATGTCTCCTCCAGACCTGACTTTTAAATGTTGAAGTTTTAAAGAATCTGCGTTTGGTCCAAGGCTCTCTTCTCTTCATACTACTCTCTCTCTCTCTCCTCACAGCCTTGATTACCATTTAAAGAAATTACTAGTCATTGCCAACTCCCCCAAAAGGCAAAATGATGTTTCTGCTGCAAGTTTCACTTGTGACCCTCAGAAACCCACAGAAGCCAACTACCTACTAAGTATTTCCACACAAGGATGTTGACAGGAACACGAACGCATCACGTCTAAACCTAAACTCATTAGTTTCCCCCAAACTTTCTACTTCTTCAGTTGCTTGTGTCAAAAACCTTCACATCTCACTCTCCCTTACTCCCCACTTCTAAACAAGTACCAATCCTAGTTCAAGACTCAACTATTCCAAATCCTCCTCCCCTCACAGGGAGATATTCTGAATACTTAACGAGCCATCAGCAGGAACGCTACCCATAGGCAATGCAAGTGCATACCAGCTGATTGATTATCTGTCCAAGTCATCTCCCTACTCAAAACCCTTCAAGGGGCACCTGGGTGGCTCAGTCATTAAGCGTCTGCCTTCTGCTCAGGTCATGATCCCAGGGTCCTGGGATCGAGTCCCACATCGGGCTCCCTGCTCAGTGGGGAGCCTGCTTCTCCCTCTGCCTCTGCTGCTCTCTCTCTCTCTCTCTCTGTGACAAATAAATAAATAAAATCTTAAAAAACAAACAAACAAAAAAAACCTTCAAAAGCTTTTCATTACTCTTAAGATGAAGTTCAAATTTCTTCAAGTGGCCTGCAAGGCCCAGAATGATTTGTCACCTGCCGCCTTTCTGGTCTCATGTCCAGCAACTCCCGTAGCTTTGTGCGATCCTTCTTTGATGTTCCAAGTTTCTCCCCTCCTTTCCACATATAGCACTTTGGTTCTCAACTCCAGCTGCATATTAGACCCACTTAGGGAGCACCGATGTCACTGATGGCCAAGCCCCATCCCAGACCAGTTAAATCGGTATCTCTATGGGCGGGACCTAGGTATGGGTTTGGTTTTATGGGGGGTTTTGCTTTTTTTTTTTTTTTTAAGATTTTATTTATTTATTTGAGAGAGAGAGAATGAGAGACAGAGAGCATGAGAGGGAGGAGGGTCAGAGGGAGAAGCAGACTCCCTGCCGAGCAGGGAGCCCGATGCGGGACTCGATCCAGGGACTCCAGGATCATGACCTGAGCCGAAGGCAGTCGCTTAACCAACTGAGCCACCCAGGCGCCCGGGGGGTTTTGCTTTTTTGTTTTTCTTTGACATGTAACATACATACAGCAAAGTGTATAAATAAACATATAGATCAACCAACTTTTCCACGTGTATATATCTAAGTAAATACCACCAAAATCAAGAAATAAAACATTCCCAACACTCTAGGAAGACTTCCTCCCTCTTGCCCCTTTCCAATCAATACTACCACGACCACGATCTCACCCCACCCCATAGTAGTAACGGCTCTTCTGACTTTTATCACCATACATGAGTTTTACCTTTTCTTGACATTTATAAAAATAGAGCATGGATATTTCTTAAGGCAGAATTGCACACAATAAAATGTCTCCATTTTAAGTGTACAGTTCAGTGTGTTTGACAAACATATGCACTTGTATAACCACCACCCCAATCGAGATATAGAACATTCCATCACCCCAAAATGTTCCCACTTGGTACTTCACTGCCAAACCTCATCTGCCGCCCCACATAACCACTGATCTGATTTCTATCATTATAAATTAGTTTTGCTTGCTCTAGGACTTCAAAGAAATATAATCACCAGTATGTACTCTTTTGTGTCTGGTGGCTTTTGCTCAGCATTCAAAAGATTCAACCGTGTTGTCACATGAATCGGTTTTCTCCATGTTATCACTGAGTAACATTCCACTGAATGAAGAGACCAAAATTTGTTTATCCATCCACAGGTTTTTAGCTATCACAAATAAAGTGCTATGAACATTCATGTACAAGTCTTTGTGTAGACATGTTTTCATTTTTCTTTAGTGACAATGAGTTTTTCATCCTGAGTTCCAGTAGGAGTGGAACCTCTGGGTTATATGACAGATTTGTTTAGTATGTTTAACTTTCTTTTTTAAGATCTTTATTTATTTATTTGAGAGAGAGAGCACATGAGAGGGGAGAGGGTCAGAGGGAGAGGCAGACTCCCCGCTGAGCAGGGAGCCCAATGCGGGACTCGATCCTGGGAGTCCAGGATCATGACCTGAGCCGAAGGCAGATGCTTAACCGACTGAGCCACCCAGGCACCCCTTTAGTATGTTTAACTTTTAAGTGCCAAGCTCTTTTCCAAAGTAGTTGTATCGCTTGATACCCTCCCCAGGAAGCACGAGTATGAAGCACCAGCCCAGCTGCTTCATATACTCTCTTATACCTGGTGATGCTAATGTGCAACCCAGGGTGAGAATAACCTAGAATTCCTATTTGCCCAAAGGATACAAAAATACAGATTCGAAGGGGCACAAACATCCCAATGTTCATATCAGCATTATCAACCATAGCCAAACTATGGAAAGAGCCCAAGTGTCCATCAACTGGTGAGTGGATAAAGAAGATGTGGTATATGATGAGGGAGCAGAAGGCAAGCTGAGGACAAAGCACAAGCTGACACCCCACAACACCCCCCCACCTCCCACCCCACCCCTCCACCCCCCCCACCCCACCCCCGAGGTGGGATATGTGTGACATTCCTCGGGTACTCTGGGCTGCCCTAAAGCTAAGGGAAGGGAAAACAAAGGGGTAACTGACATAGATCATAGTCCTGCAGGATAAGAGTCTCCATCAGTTTACAAATGTCTTAGTGATTTACAAGGAAAAAGCATTATCATCATAGCCTAACTTTCAGAAACCCATAGACTCAATTTTCGGGAGCCCTAACATCACTCTCTCCTCCATAGTGATGTAGAAAACAAAGGTAGAGGCAATGTAAATAAAATAAAATTGCCTTATAACCTGCAGCCCATTGACAAATACTTGAGGCAGGCAGAGTATGACATTCCGCCAGGAAAGTCCCAACTGTCTTAAAGTTAATGCCTTACTAGAAGGAAAAACCATCCTAACTTGACAATAGCCAGACCTCCACCATCCTGTGAGTCTTCTTTAGCATATGAAAGTTCTTTTGGACACCTCCCTTTGTCCTTACCTCCCCCCACTCCCAAGTATATAATCAGCCATTCCTCACAACCCCAGTGCAGCAGCTCTTCTACCCATGGGTCCTGTCCCTGTGCTTTAATAAAATCACCTTTTTGCACCAAAGATGTCTCAAGAATTCTTTCTTGGCCATTGACTCTGGAGCTCACCAACATTCCAAAACTACATCAGTATATACATACACAATGGAATATTACTCAGCCATCAAAAAGAATGAACTCTTGCCATTCGCAAAGACGTGGATGGATCTAGAGGGTATTATGCTAAGGGAAATAAGTCAGTCAGAAAAAGGCAAATACCATATGATTTCACTCATATGTGGAATTTAAAAAACAAAACAGATGAACATATGGGAGGGGTTTGGGGGGGGAACAAACCAGAGGAGACTCTTAAAGATAGAACAAACTGAGGGTTGATGGAGGCAGGTGGGTGGGGGATGGGTCAGATGGGTGATGGGCATTAAGGAAGGCACTTGTTGTGTGGAGCACTAGGTGTTGTACGTAAGCGATGAATCACTGAATTCTACTCCTGAAACCAATATTGCACTGTAAGTTAACTAACTAGAATTTAAATAAAAATTTGAAGGAAAAGAAAAAAAGAATAAAGAATTTCTTTTGTATGGAAGCCTCCTCATTCTTTCTTGAACCTGCAGACTCTGACTCATACTGTTGGTCTGAACTTCAACACTTTTTCTTCAAAGAATCTTCCTTGATCAACTTCCCTGCCAAACTGGTTTAGGCCCACATTATACATTCTCTAAAGCACCCTGTATTTTATTGATAACACTTTTCACAATTATAATTATTTGTGTGATAATTTGCTTAATATCTTTCTTCTGCACTAACCTGTAAGTTCCACAGTGGCAGGAACCATGGCTGCCTTCATGGCTGAATCCCGACTTCGAGCCAACACCCAGCACCTAGTAAAGTCCCTAGCACAACAGCTGGGCTCCAGTGAATATTCACTGAATGAACAAATGAATGCCCAGAAGAACTCAGTTGATGAAAGAGCAAGCTGAAACAGAGATGAACAGACACAGTCCTTGCCCACAGAAAGTACGAGAATGAGCACAGTATATGAATCACAAAGACACAAAATAGAATATGGTAAGACACAAGAGACCAGGAGATACCACCATCTGAACAGGAAGAAGACAGCAGGAGTGGAAGGAAGGGAGGGCATCCCAGCATAGCAAGCCCCAGAGCAAGGAGCACAGCATCTCACACAGATTAATTTGTTAAAGAACCCAAAGTCAAAGGGTACTTTTTACCATCTTGCAAAAATTCTTGGCATACAATGGGAGTAATGGATGTTGAGATCGCCACTGTACTCAGACTCTAAGCGGCAGAGTTAGAAGAGCTTTGGAGGCAGCAAGGACCACTGCCCACCTTAAAACTGGAGGAGGAGACTGGGGCTATGAAAGGGGAGGCTGGCCAGCAAAATAGTGGCAGAACCAGATTAGAAGTCTCAGTAACTTCCTATGCCATGTCCTGTGGCAAGGCTATCTGGTTGGGAGATCCAGATGAGTCTGTGCAAGAAGGCTCCCTAGAACTACGAACCCTTACTCTCCAAGACCCACAAATAGGGACAAGTTCTAATACGTTCTGCTCGTCTACCGAGGGCCAACACAGAAGTCCTAACTGGTCTTGTACCATTCCCCAAGCAGGGTAAAATAGCATTCTTGGTTTTGCCCTAACTTCTTTAGTGTCCAACACTAACTAGAGACCCCTTCCTTATTAAGACTTAGAAACAAAGTTAAAAAGACACTAGAGAAGGAATACTGAGTCCCTAGTACACTCTGTGGGGAGAAACAAAAAGAGCAAAAGAATATGCTTCTGTTTAATCATATGAAACATAATCATCTGCTAGACGAGATGAATTCTTCAGCCCTCTCTCCACCCAGCCAGCCCATCGTGTCCCATTTCTACCTTCATCCTCTCAGTATTCTTTTCTTCAAATATTGGTTTCACAAGAAGCTTCCTTCCCAAAGAAGGTGGCTAATCCCTAAAATTAGTCCCCACCAAGCAGGCCAGGACCTCAGGAACCCAGGCTTCCAGTGCAGGGGCCTTCTAGCTGTTCTGACTCCCTGTGCCTCCTCCCACGTCTCCTGCAGGGCTTTGGACTCTGGTCCATCCGCTTAACAGTCTATCTGCCTGCCCTTTAATTTTTAGAACCTTTCTGACTAAATTAAAAGTTTCTGAGCCCCAGTCCAGGGTTCACATGCTACCACTTCAATGCTGATTTCTGACTTTCAAACACCTAATTGCTGACATTGAGCTAGCTAGCCGAACTAACCAAAGGCACCAGGAATATAAAAAGAAGTAAGATACACTTCTCTGGCCTCCAGGGTCCCCCAACCCCTGCCCCTCAATGATTAAAATACATACTGAATTACAGAAGAGGTAGTTGCAGGTCTTTAAATTTCAACTTTCCTACACTCTGAGTGCTCCTAAGGATTTTCTTATCTGCAAAATCAGTAAAGTCCTTGGAAAAACAGTCAAGCCCTGTGTTAGTCACTCACTTGTCAATTGTCTATTCTCTACTTTACCTGTGAGTCTTATCTTCCCAACTACAGATGAGTCTGATTTCTCCGGCGTTCCCCTGTGTCTGGCAGAGCCCCGGGCAACACAAGACCTGGTCTAGGACAACTGAAAGCTGCTTACAGGTTTTGAAGATTTGCTTTCTCAGCTTTGGGGTCCCACATACCACAGGTCTTTACATTCTGAAGGTATCTGTGCCAAGAAGCATGACAGCCCCAGAGAAATTAAATCAACACACACTTGTTCAAAAGTTGCCCCAAATTCTCTGACCTGGCACCTGACCCAAACATTCCTGCATCCTGGCCAGCACTTGTCAGGGTCTGAGATAGCCAAAAAAACAATTACAAACAACTCAAAACAGATTTCTGCTGGGAAAAGTTTTCTACAAGTGCTGGGATGGGCCCCCAAGAACTTGCCCAGATAAGGACATTGCACAGTGCCCAGGGGAGGTGTCCAACCCATTAGTGGACTCTCTAGGATTATACCCTTCTGGTTCAGAAGTGGACCTAGCTCCCAACAATCAGTCCTGATCACAGTGGCCCCAAGAGCACAGTGATAAATGCCTGGGTGAGCCAGGCACACCACTACATGGGGTGAAACCAATGTGGATTCCAGGTTCCCTCGCAGCAGGAGGTGATCCTCCAGCCACCCCAGGCCCACTGCTGGCTGGCCTACCAGAGAACACATTCCTGGGCTCCCAAAGAGACCAGACCCAGGAAAGAGCTTTTCACCATCTTCCTGCCCCACATAAGCCTCCACCCAAACTATACGAAGAAGATAACTGGCCCCCTTTCTTCTTTTCTTGAGAGAAGATAACCAAGAACATCTACTGAAAAACCTTGCAGTCAGGATGATCTTTCCAAAACCTGGGTTTGCAGCCTTGCCTCACCGGATGGTGATGGCAGTTCTCAGCTATGGTGATGACATCTCCCCAGAAGGGGAACTGACTATCCAGAACAAGCCCAGGCTTCCCAGCCCTGCTCCCACATGCAAACGAGCCTGATATGATTTCTGAGGAAAAACCTCTATGGCCAAGCAGGCTCCAACTCACAGAGAACTGAGTTCAGGTCTCCATGTACTTTGCCTGGGTTACTACGGTTTCCTCAGTGATCTGCCTGTCTCTGCTCGTTTCTCTCAAACTCATTCTCTACTAAAGCAGTTAGTATAATTTTTCTAAAATTCAAATCTGACTATACTATTCTCCTGAATAAAATCCTTCACAGGTTCACATTAAAAAACCTGTATACAGGGGCACCTGGGTGGTTCAGTCAGTTAAGTGTCTGAGTCCTGATTTTGGCTCAGGTTGAGATCTCAGGGTTGTGAGATGGAGCCCTGCATCCAGATCTGTGCTCAGTGGGGAGTCTGCTTGAGATTCTCTCTCTCCCTCTCCCCCTCCCCCTGCTTGCACACACTCGCTCCCTCTCTCTCTAAAATAAATAAATAAATCTTTGAAAAAAAAAAAAAAACGGTATACAAATGTTCGTGGAAGCTTTATGTGTAATACCCCAAATTGGGATCAGTCCATATGTCTTTCAACAGGTGAATGGTTATATACATTATACACAATGGAATATTACTCAGCAATACAAAGGAACGAAGTCAAGATACATACAACCACTTAGATGATTTTCCAGGGAATTATGGCTGAACAAAAAAGCCAATTCCGGGAAGTTACAAACTCTATGATTCCAATTACACAACATTTTTGAAAGGTCAAAACTTTAGAAACAGAGGACAGAGGGGTTAGGAACAGGGAAGGGGTGGGAGAGAAAGGTGTGGTTATAAAGGGGTAACATGGAGGTTACTTACGGTGTTGGAATACAATTTACACACACACATACACACAACCAGTACAAATAAAACTGAGGAAATCTAAACAAGATTGGCAGGTTGTGTTAACGTCAATATTCTGGTTATAATTTCATACTACAGTCTGTCAAAATGTTACTATGGGGGAAACTGCAAAGTTTCCCAATGATCTCGCTGTATTATTTTTTTTCAAATGCGTGTCAATCTACAATTATCTCAATAAATATTCTAATTTAAAGAAAAAAGTCCTTTGCAGAGCCCCCAAACTCCTACAACAGTAATTCCTAACTTTTTTTCAGTGAGGAATTCCAAAAGCTCCATATAATAATAGTTATACTTTTTTGGGCACCTGGGTGGCTCAGTTGGTTAAGCGTCTGCCTTCGGCTCAGGTCATGATCAAAGGGTCCTGGGATCGAGCCCCATGCCAGGCTCTCTGCTCAGCAGACAGTCTGCTTCTCGCTCTCTCTCTCTCTCTCAAATAAATAAAATCTTTAAAAATAACAATAGTTATACTTTTAGTATCTACAGACTGAAAAACAATTGGGAAAATAATATGAATTCATGAAACACCCTTCAAGGACCCCCTTCAGTTTCAAATCCTCAAGTTGGAAACCACTGGCCTGTATACTGAATATAATGTAGCAAAGGATACAGGCTTTTCAAGCGGTGGTCCCTAGCAGGTTCTCTAGCCTTTTCCCATACAACTCAACTCACACACACCTCACACTCCCACCACACTAAACTACTTTCAGTTCCATAAATATGCAAGACTCACTTTGTGGCTTTGTACATGATGTTCCCTCTGCCTACAATATCCTTGTCCCATTTTACACCTGGCTAATTCCTACTCAAGTTTCAAGATTCTACTCAGGCTTTTTCTAATTCCCCTAGGAAGTATTCTCTACACTGACTCCTTGGTTTACATTAGGAGCCCCTCTTCTGTGCCCTCATGGCCCCTGTGCTTCTCTCTATCACAACTTAGACCAATGAACCTCTGTATGCCTCCATTTCATTACCTATAAAATAAGGAGAAAACAGTATCTACCTCATAGAGTTTTAGGAATGAAATGAGTTAATACATATAAAGTACTTCAAATAGAGCATGGCACACAGTAAGCATTCGATTACTACCAGGTTGTTTTTATTGTCATTGTGTGTCTAACCATTACACTGGAAGATCCAAGCAGGAACAATATTTGCATCCACCTCTGGTCTGGCCTACAGTAGGTGCTTGGTAAATAACTGGAAAAAGAATTAAGGGATCTAAGGCTGGTGGTGTAAGGAGGTTGAATCTAAGTCAGTGGTAGAACTGGAGATCTAGAGAATTGAGAAGTACTGCTAAGAGCAAGAGGTAAGTACAGTAGGAGCCAGGAATAAGATAGTCATCTCTCAAAGATAAGCACAAAACGACTATTACAGATTACTAAGAACTTGGGTGAAGAAACATAACTGAGAACTGCTAAATTATACATATCTTTTAAACTAGCTGAAGCCATACTCAATTATTATGAAGAGCTCTTTTGATTTGTCATTATAACCTGTTAATTTTGAGCTGAAAAAGCTGTTTCACCTTTTGGAGGCACTGTTTCTTCAGCTGTAAAATGTGACATAACATAATTTCCTAAGTATTTAAGATTATGAAAGCAAACTACCCAGCCCATTGGTTAAAGTAAAACTAGTTTGTTCCGGATGAATGTTATGTCATCCCCTTGCCTTCAAATTTTCTTTCTCTTAAAAATGTAAAAAGAAAAAGGGTAAGTCCCTTGGATAATAACAGCCTAGATGGAGAGAGGGAGGAGACGAATGTGAAATGGACCTACACAAAGCACCAGGGCTTGGGGAAGGGTAGATGGGTACCTAAAGTTACTCTCCCCCCAACTCCTCATGGTCAGAACTTGCTGGCCCTTCAAGGCTCAGGGAAAGTCCTATTCCCACCAGCCTTCTTTAACCATTCCAGGCCCTATGAGTCTCCCCTCTGAGGCCACAGCACTGAGCCCAGCCCGGTTCAGGCACCACCTCATGAGGTCTCTTCCAATCATAATCGGACTCTGTCCCCAGCTGGCCTGTTAGCTCCTCTGCAATGGGACCTGAGTGTCTTCCTGCTCTCTCCACAAGAACAGAATTCAGTATATTGTTATTGTCTAAGGGAGAAAGGGGCGGGGGGGGTAAACAAGTCAAGAACTATGTTGGGACTTATACCTACATTGTCTCTTTTACAAATCTGTAAAGTCAGTATTTTGATTATCCCTAATATAAGATGAGGAAACTGAGGCCCAGATATGCTAAGTGACTTGCTCGAGTCATATAAATAGTAAAAGAAAGGCTGGAACTGGGATACTGCCTGTCTCCAGAGTCTCGATAAGAATAAATGCATACTGGTGTCCACCTGGTTACCAACTATATAGCTGATTTGTTGGGCAATTTGGTCATACCAGCTCCCCACCTCAACTCTTCTCTGCTGCCAATCTGGGCCAAGCCATTTGACTTCTTTTCTTCCTCTTATTTTGTCCCAAATGCAAAGGGAGCTACCCTGGGTCCCTTCCACAGTAGAGTATGTGGAAGAAACAGGCTAAAAAGAGGGCCATGCCAGGGGAATAGAAGGGAGGCAAATATTAATATCCTACAACAGCAGAGCTAGTTAAACCCTCTTGTTTTACAGATAAGGACACTTAACTCTGAGAAGGCAGGTAACTTGCATAAGGTGACACAGGTGAGCGGAGACTGAAACCTTTCCCCCAAACTCCCAAATTGGTGCTCATTTTGGCCTACCCGGCACAAGGCCATGGAGAACTGTCAGGCTTGTCACTGAGCAAAAAACCCAAACGCTGTAAACACAGGAAATGGGCTGGGATGAGGTTCAGAGGGAGCAGCAACTTTTGCCAAGTTAGAAATGTTCAAGGGTTTCCTGTCCACAGCTGTTAACTGTCACAGAAATGCTCCAGAAAGCAATGCAAGGTAGAAAGGGGAAAAAAAGAGAGAGAATGAGGAGAAAATATTTAGGCCCAGAAGTGACTTTATAAATTATTCAGCCCCAACCTACTTAATTTTACAGATGAAGAAGCTAAGACTCCCCCAAAAAAGAAAAATGACTTGTCCAAACTCACACTCCGAATTTAAGGACCCTTAGAAACCACTTACTTGGTTCAAATCCTTCATTTTAGGGATGAGAAGCCTGAGACCCAGAGAGGGAAAGAGCCTTGCCCAAGGTCACAGGGCTAGAGAGGCGGAGCTAGACTGGAACAGAGCTCTTCGACCTCACAGACCTGTGTGGTTAGAGGGAGCCCGCTGAAGTGACTTACCTCAGACACAGCTGTGTTGGCCATGGAGAGAGTACAACAGGTCAGGAAACCAAAAATAAGCAGGATATACTACCAACTAATGAAGAATAACAAGGACCAAACACAGCAAGCTTATAAGAGCCCAAACAAAAGTGCTCTGGCTGCTTAAGACACTTTGGAAAACTAAGAGGCAGAAAAATATTCGAGCTATTCCAGGAACAGAATCCAAGGAAGAACGAGTGGGGCAGGCAAATAGAAAAGGCCGGAAATGCTAAGGGAAATCCCAAGGTTCTGCTTCCTTCTTCTGTCCTAGAGCTAAATATCCAGAACACACCACCTCAGAAGCAACTCTGGGTTCAGCAGGCCACTATGGGGGCACTACTGTAGAGTAATTAGCCCACTACTGGGCCCCCACATACCACTGCTGGCAGGTATAGAGGGAAATTACATTTCCATGAGGCCTGGAATTTCACAGAGATTCACTTCTCATGCCAGCCCTGAGACACAAGAATTAGGACTCTCGTTGAACAGATAAAGGAAACTAGGGCTTAGGGAAGACAAGTCTCTTGGTCCGGCATCAAGTTATTACTGTATATGGCAGATCCAGTGTTCAAACTTAAACTCTCTTTCAAGAAATGTTTAGTAAGTGCCTGCTTTTCCAACCCTGTCCTAAGGGCTGGGGATACACTGAGGAAACAAACATGGCCTCTGGCCTATAGGAATTCCAATCAAGGAATTGTGAATGCTTACTGGGTCACCCACATTACACATGAAGCGTGACTACTTAGAGGCTGGAAAGAACAGAAAGGCCAGAGGAACCCAAGCACCGAGAGCTGGGCTACAATAGTTGATTCCTCTAGAGACAGTGGGGCTCTGGTGAGAAAAGATGGGAGGCTGACCAGCATCACTGTACTTTTCTCCTACTCTGGTCAGAGCTTTCTCATCCAGCATGTCCCCAGTCCTCACTACAGTTAAGGCAGTCAGGCAGGGCAGAGACTCTTGATCCTGCTTGACAAATGAGGGAAATGAGACCAACAGCAGTGGTTCATCCTAAGTGGCACAGTGAGCTGGTGGCAGAAAAAGTCAAGCCTCTTGGCTTCTGTTCTTTCTACTAGATTGCTCTGACTCTGGACCACAAAAGGGGAAATCTAAAACAGGGGATTGAGGAAGAGTTAAAACCTCTAGATTTCTCTAGCTATCCTCTTTTCATTTCACCATGACTCCCATCCCCACTTCCCCGTGCACCCCTCATCATCCTCACAGAGTTCTTAACTTGGCTTACATACACCCTCATTCCCTCCCTTGGTGCCTCAAAATCAGTGATTCAATCAGTGAGTTAATCAACCACAAAGTCTTGGCCGCCATCAGATACCATGTCCTCAGGGAAACATTCCCCTCCACCAGCTCATCCTCAGCACTCAGATCTTTAAATGGCAATCAAAGAAGAGAGGAATGCTGAAAAATGGAAAGGCCAGGGGGAAACACCCTAGCAGGGGAGAACGTTTCACACGATCTGAAGTCTGCACAGAACATATCCAATTTGTCCCAGTCTGAGGTCCACCTGCTAAATCAACCCAGCTGGGGGTTTGAATTCCCGATAAGAAGGAAAAGTACTAAAAACCTACCATTAACTTATTCATTCATCCATTCTTCATTATTGATGTTTATTCTGTATACAACTTATGTTAGGTCCTAGAGCCACATAATAAAAAAAAAAAAAAACCCTCTGCCTTCAAAAAGCTTATCTTTTAGTTTGTGCTTCTAGTTGTAGATGAAACCATTTTTTGACTAATTCATTTGTTTCTATCACTTACGTTGAAACTTGCGTGTATGTGACCAATTTGTTGTCTTCAAGTCTTTGTAATGTGACTGTGGGAGATAATGGAAAGGAGGAAAGGAGGAAAGTTGTGTTTGTTCTCTGCTATATTTTTCCATCTATTCAGGAAGTTTTGCGGGGTTTTTTAGAACCCTGAATTGGCCTGTGGCTCTTTTGGTAAAAGGTGCATTCAGCAGTAAATAATCTTTTTCTTTTTTTTTTTTATTACAGCATAATAGCTTTACCAGGGGGAAGAAAAGCTTACCTTCTAGGGAAGAAAACAGGGAATCAGGATACAAGGAAAGAGCTACAGTTAAAGGATGTACCAACTTCTGTGGAAGCAAGATGACTAATTCTCTCTTAAGAGTAAGGGAAAGGCTTCCCAGAGAAAATGTCATTGGCTTAGTCTTAGGGAATATGAAACATCAGGATGCTAGAATGCCAAGCCCACATAGCCAGGGCTGGAGAGGTCTCTAAAGGCAGACTAAAGTGTCCCAGGTTCCTAGCAGAAAAGTTGATGTGGGATAAAAGAAATACACTATAGCCCTTGTTGCTTCAAAAATATTATACCTCTGGGGTATCTGCTCCAGGGAAAACCACCAAAGTCTGTAATACACCTAGCTCCACTCTGCACTCACACAGACCCAAAGCACTGAGCATAAGCTTGAGGTTCTACAAGAGACTTCTGTATCTTGGGCATGCACACTTCTGCTTCTTGCCTTGCAAACTGGCTGCCAGCAGCCTGAGCCACCTTACCTCACAAAAAGCTCTGCTGGTGGATACCACCATTAATGGTCTTAAGACGTAAAACTTGGGGCACCTGGGTGGCTCAGTTGGTTAAGCGTCTGCCTTCAGCTCAGGTCATGATCCCAGGGTCCTGGGATGGAGCCCCGCATTGGGCTCTCTGCTCAGTGGGGAGTCTGCTTCTCCTTCTCCCTCTCCCCACCTCATGCTCTCTCTCAGATAAATAAATAAAATCTTAAATTAAAAAAAAAAAAGACTTAAAGCTTAAAAGCCAGCTATAATGAGAAATGGTCCAGTTCAAATGAAAACCTCTAGTGGTTTAACTCTGAGCTGGTCAAGATGAAGACAAAAATCCTTTAATGCAGCACAAATACAGAGCAAAGCAAATAGGTCATAACAAACCACAGTTCATTTAGTGGAAGTAGAGAGTCCAACAGTCCCTGCCACCCTACACACCCATCACCAAACCCATGTTCCAGCTAGGCCCAGCCAACGCACAAAGCACAAACAGCACTGGAAGGAAGGGTGAGGGGGAAGGTCCTCAGGCCCTTTCCTGAAGCACTATCCCAATGGAAGAGAGTAGCCTCCTATCTCCCACCCCAACAGCATAGAACACCAGCCCAGGCCAACCCTTGCGGGACTTGCAAATCAGCAAAGAAGCTGGTGAGGTGCCACCCAGGCACCACAGGCCACTCTTCCCAGGAAATCGGAGCTACTTTTGCAGCCCACGTGATGAGATTGCTATGTGCAGTCTAGATATTATATGGCCATTGCAAGGAGCGCTGTTCTGCAGAACTCACCGGAATAGAGAAACTGGGTTAAAGTCTGACTGGTAACTTGATCGTCCACTAAACCCATTCTCACCTCCATGCACATCCCCCCACCGCCCCCATCAAATCCTGCCCTACTGTCAAGCCCAATGCCCATACTGCTTACTCCGAGGGGAACGTTTGGCTCCCTGGTGGTCCTCAATGACCGCTCTATTTTATTCGAACAACATTTATCCACTCAAACAGTACATAGCGATGCTCTTCCTATGGCGGCACGGTCTGCTCGGCAGGTCGGCAAAAACCAGCCAATCCTTCAGATGCTCTGCACTCCCCTCCCCGGAACTCAAGTTCTTTGACGAGGCTGCCCAAGACCTACACTTGTACCGCTAAACCCTCTCAGGGATCACCTCCAGACACAACAGATGTCCTACACTAGACGATTCAACGGGAACACACCTCAACTCAAGAGCCCACTGCCAACTGCCCCCGACCCCACGCCACCCCGCCAATTCGTCCTGCCCCTTCTGGTCAGATCTGGTTTCCCACCACTTCACGCAGGCCTCACCTCGCTCACCATGTTGATGACCCTGTTCCCTCTAGCAGAGGCCTTCAAACGGCAGACATCAGTCAACTGGCATCCCTCAGTTAATGGATCAGCTCTTTTTTAAATTAATTTATTTATTTCAGAGAGAGAGAGAGAGCACAAGCAGGAGTAGGAGCAGAGGGAGGGAGAGAATCCTCAAGCAGACTCCCTGCCGAACACAGAGCCCAACCCAGGGTTTGATCCCAGGACCCCAAGACCATGACCTGAGCCAAAATCAACAGTCAGACTCAACCGACTGAGCCACCCAGGTGCCTCGAACTTATTTCTTTAACGTTAGAGTTCATCAGTAAGGGCATACACTTTTAATAAGAGCTTTGTATCATTTAAGTTATTATTATTATAGCAGCTAACATTTATGTAGCACTACGTGTCAGGCACTATTCTAAGCACTTCATATTTATCTCATTCACCCTCTTGAAAACCCTACAAGGTATCAATATGATCAATTCCATTCTCCCAATCCAGAAATGAAGGCATGGAGAAGTAAACTAAGTGGTAGCATTAGAAACAGTCTGGCTCTAGAGTCCAAGCTCTTAACTACTACACTATGCTGCAGGGTATAATAAGGACCTTTATATACATATAGACACATGTGTACAGGGCTTAAATACACCTCCCATAATACACTTCTTCTAAATTAAGTCCAAACTTCTGTCTCTTTAGCTTTACTCTGCACTGCCTCTTCCATGTGCCCCCCACTCCCACCAGACTGACATACTCACAGGGCCTGCCCTTTCATTCCTGGCTTGCCATCCTCCCTCCTTCCTTCCCCCAAATCCTAATCAACCTTTCAGGCTTAGCTCCTCTAGAAAAGCTCCTAGAAAAATGGAAGGGAGGGAGGGAGGGGATCACCACTGGTTTAATGCCTACCATGCATCAGTCACTATGCTGGTGCTTTGAACACATCACCTCATGTAATCCTCACACTCCTGTGAGGCTGCTATCACTATACCCATTTTACAGATAAGGAAAAAGTAGTTCAGGGATTTAACCTGTCAAGGAGCCACAGTTCTAAAGCACACACTCTTTTCGCTATACCTTCTAAGCCCTTTAGGACCTACTCCCCACATTTAAATGTTTACACGTATACTACTTGACTTTGTGTTTTATTTAAAATTGTCTCAAACTATTTTCCTGCTTATGTATGTGTCTATCTCTCCAACTGGACTCTAAGCCCCTCACCTCAAGGGCTTCCTCTAAATCCCTAACACATGGCTAGGTACACAGTGACTGCAGAGTTTTACTGAACCAAATAGGTCTGGGCTCAGATTTGTTGTGCTCTGGGTAAAGCTGTTAAACATCTGCATCTTAACCATATATAACTATTGGTTAACTTCTTCTAGAGCTAAGAAAAAGGTTCTCTTAACCAAGAAAATCATATAGTGCAGTCTATGAGTCACTCTTGTCGGCAACATGAAGATCCCAGAAAACAAGCAACAAAAAAAGAACCACAGTGGGTGGAATGTTTTTTCCCATCCCACTCTGTAGGGAACACAATTGGGCTGATGTTCTCTAAAGAGTGCACACAGCTTCAGCTACAGAATGAGGGAATCCCAAAGGGAAGGTCAGCAAAAACCAGCCAATCCTTCAGATGCTCACAGGAAGCCCCTGGAGGGTTCAGAATAATGTGGTAGCAAATACTGGCCAAGGACAGACAGAATCTAGGCTTCATTTATTCAACAAATAGTTCTTTTTTTTTTTTTTAAGATTTATTTGTTGGGGCACCTGGGTGGCTCAGTCGGTTAAGCGTCTGCCTTTGGCTTGGGTCATGATCCCGGGGTCCTAGGATCGAGCCCCACGTTGGGCTCCCCACTCGGCGGGGGGCCTGCTTCTCCCTCTCCTGCCTGCTTCTTCCCCCTACTTGTGCTCGCACTCTCTCTCCGTCAAATAAATGAATAAATAAAAATAAAAGGATTTATTTGTTTATTTGAGAGAGAGAGCATGTGCTTGAGCAGAGGGGGGAGGGAGTTGTTGGCCTGGCAGGGAAGAGGGAGAGACAGAATCTCAAGCAGACTCCCCAATGAGCGTAGAGCCCGACATGGGACTCAATCTCATGACCCCGAGGTCATGACCTGAGCTGAAAACAAGGGTCAGATGCTTAACCCACGGAGCCAGCCAGGTGTTCTTTAAAAAACAGTTCTTGACAGCACTAAGGATACCAGTCAATCTAGTGTGCAATCTGGACAAATTACTTAACTTCTCTGGACCTCAGTTTATTCACCTCTAAAAAGAGCTTAGTAAGCACTTTTTTGCCCATATCACGAAGTGTTGAGAGGGTCAAATAAGAAAGGACAGATCAACATCATGGACAAAGACTAAGGCTATTTTTTTTTAATCGTGGTCAGACATATATAACATAAGACGCTGTATTTCATACTGTATTTCTCTGGTCTAAGGGGAGAGCCGTGGTTGGGAGAAATGTGGAAATGAGATCAATGGTAACCTCAACTGCATCTAGTTACCCACTTTCCTGACCCCCTGTTGGGCCTGTAAGATTTCTAGGAGTCACAGCACAAAGTCAGTTCTAGAATTTTCAGGATTGAAACCCTAGAAGAATCACAAAATCTCAGAGCTATAAGGCCCTTTAGAGGCCAACTTACTCTAACTCATACTCATTACTCATCTTGCTTCCAGCCCATCACCAGATAATCGGGATGGCACTGCTTATGTGTATATCCTCTGGGTGCCCCAGAGATCAAGCAACATTATATAAGCCAGATTATCTAGTTTCAATAACTATGTTTATTTTCCTATTGCTATCCCTGAGTCTTTAGAAAATTCTTGTCTAAATATTCTATGCAGGGCTCAGTTATATGGTAATAAAGAAAAGTTCCCGTGCCCAACTTGGACCCAAACATAAAAGGAGAGCAGTACCTTGCTGAAGCTAGTATGATATAGTGGAGATAATTAGCGAGAGTCCCCCCCATGGAGGAAAGGGTTTTAAAATCCAGGTTTAGATGACATGGTCCAGTTGCCCCTTCTCACATCTTCTGATGTTAACCTTACTCATTCTGGATGGTGGGTGGTCTTATAAGAAATCCAGCATTTCCTCACAATGGCCCTAGGCAACTAGTCTGTTTAACAGTTGTAATGTCAAAGCACTCATATCTCTGGATGGCCCACTCCAATGGTAGGAATTTCTAGTAGTTTGAAAAATCCTCCTTGTACAGCAGGGGACCAGATTAAAAATAATTCAAACTACTTCAGTTATGGAAACTGCCATTTTAAAGTTGTAGCCCCCTCTGCCTTAGAAACATCAAGTCGGGACGCCTGGGTGGCTCAGTCGGTTGAGTGTCTGCCTTCAGCTCAGGTCATGATCCCAGGGTCCTGGGATCGAGTCCCGCATCGGGCTCCTTGTTCCGCGGGGAGCCTGCTTCTCCCTCTGCCTCTGCCTCTCTCTCTCTATCTCTCATGAATAAATAAATAAAATCTTTAAAAAAAAAAAAAAAAAAAAAAAGAAACATCAAGTCACCTTGGAGCAGACCCTTGTTCTTGAGGGAATCCCCTTTTAACCATATAAATATAAAACAAGGGAGCACACATTCCCTAGGGGGAAAGGAAACAGCATGATCTTTTGTGACTTGGCAAAGACTGCTCCCAACACCCCTTAGAAAGTGAATACAAATGCATGAACATACATATGTACAGGATCCAAAACCCTTCCAGGACAAAAGACTGAAATCTTCACCCCTTTCTTTTGAGGTTCAATGCTATTATCATTTCCCTAACAGACTGAGATCCTAATCAAGTTAAAGGTAGAAAGGAACATTAAGAGCCCACAGTAAGTGCTCACGCAGAGGAAACAGAAAGTCTGAATGGGTGTTTCAAGCTCAATACAATAACCAAAATGACTGTAGAAGAAGGCTGGTTCTGGAACTGAAATGTGGCTAAATCTAGAAATACTTCTAGACCCTGCCAACTGGTGATTGTAGGGGTTCCCTCCTCCAATTAATGAGCTTATACATATATGAACTGAGGAGCATTCACTCTGAGAGCTCAAGCATAGTGGAGCCTAGGCCAAATGTGAAACTGAAGGGTGCTGTCATCCTCCCTCAAAAAACCACTGCACCATGTGTAGAACCAAGTCCTCGTGGCTACACTAAATAAGGAAAGAGCACACTGTGAGAGCCACTCTTAAAAGCCACACAGTGTCCCATGACAGAAACTGAAAATGGGGCCCACTAACAGACCAATAAGATTCTCTAGTTCTCTCTTGGGAACTAAGCCTGACTCCTTTGGACCAAATAAGCCTATGAAGTCCTTAAATACTTCAGAAAGAGAAAGAGGAAAGGCCCCAGGAGAGACATACTAAACTTCCAGATAATTTCATCCTCATTCAAGAGATCAATCTTACTATTGAAAAGAGATCTGACCTTATTTGTGCTCCAAGCTGATGACAAGCTGATGAGGTATGTCATATCCACTGTACCTCAATTTTTCCAAAATATGCTTATACTGTCCCACCCATAGGGCTCTCTAATTATGCCTTCTGAAGCCACTGAGAAAAACAAGTTGATGCTCTCATCCAAAGAATGGCCTTTCAAGGATATGAAGACAACGATTATGTTTTCTCTTCAGGCCTTCCAAATCTGGTTCCTCAACCCCTCTTCAAAGGATTAGATTTTCAGGATCTCTCTCCATTGTGCCTCCTTTATATATGCTCTGACCTGTCCATGTGGCCCTGAGAGTCTCCTAGCCCAGAACTGGATGCAGGCTACCACAGACAGCACTCTCAAGAGCAAATGAGACTATTCTTCTGTTTCATATCTCAGTTATGTGAACCGAGGAGCCAGTCCCCTTTACAGGCACTACATTATACCTTGTTAGGAGGCTCCCTAGTCAGGGAGTGGAGAGGTGAAGGCTGGCCAAAAGGCAAGTAGCTCTGCCTGCTTGGGTCCTGGGATTCTAGTACTGAGATTGCTGTTTCATCCCTCCCCACTGCCTACCTCTGGGCCTCTTGCCCAGGGCCCCTTTAATGCTTAGACTTTAAGCCTAAGTCATCTTACTCCTTAATCTTATCCATCCGAGCAAAAGAGGCAATGACTGAACCACAAATGAAGAGATGGAAAGCAATATGGCAGTTAAGAATATGGGTTCTGGAGGTCAAATCCTGGTGCTATCACTTATAAGCCATGAGACCTTGGACATCCCTTCAGTGTCCCTTAACTCCTCTTATACTTCACTTTTCTGCCCTCTAGAATGAGGATAATAATAGTACTTATTGATGGAAATGTTCTATACCTTGACTGCAGGGAAGAGATTACAAAGGTTGTATATATTTGTCAACACTTAAAACAAGTGCATTTTAGGGCGCCTGGGTGGCTCAGTTGGTTAAGCGACTGCCTTCGGCTCAGGTCATGATCCTGGAGTCCCGGGATCGAGTCCCGCATCGGGCTCTCTGCTCGGCAGGGAGTCTGCTTCTCCCCCTGACCCTCCTCCCTCTCATGTGCTCTCTCTCTCTCATTCTCTCTCTCAAATAAATAAATAAAATCTTAAAAAAAAAAAAACAATTGCATTTTACTCTATGTAAATTTACTCAATAAAGTCACTTTGAAAAGTTTTTTTTAAAAAATTATAGAAACTACTCATGGAGGATTGTAAGGATTAAGAGAATTATAAAATACCTAAAATAGTTCCAGAAATCATGATAAGCACTGGACAAATGTTATCTGTCTGTAATGGAATTTGCAGTGCTGCACACAATCCCTATGTCCTATGCTTGCTATTGGGGAGCAAGGGATGGGTCTGAAGACCCAAAGGCATCCTTGGCTAACCCAGATGTGGTATGTTCCCAGAAGCCTCATTACAGATCTGGCTTTCACAAGGATCAAACGCCAGTGTTACAAACCACACCTCCTCCATGCTCCAGCCAACGTTGTGTTTAACACTGGGAAAGCCAAACCACAGGAATCATCATCAAAACCAGAGATATTCCAGGGAAACTGGGAGGGATCTGCTTTCCTTAGTCTTCTTCTGGCTTAGCTCATGAGGTCCTCCTGGAGCAACTTGGGTTTTTATTCAGTCCTTCACCAAGTCTTTCCTGTCTCCTGGGTCCAGCCAGTGCAGGAGTGAGGGAGTGACCAAAGGACAAGATAGCCAGTTTCCCAGCTGACTCACCCTCACCAAGTTCACGATCTACAGGAATTACAAATAGAAAAAGAAAACTGATATGAGAGGCAGCAAGGTATAGCGAAGGGAGCAGCACTCTGCTGGGAGTGGGAAGACCAGCGTCCAGCCTCGGCTGACACCAGTCATACGACCTGGAGCTTGTCCCATGCTCCCTGCGGACCTAGGTTTCCTTCTCTATTAAAATGAAAGGAGACGAATATACAATCTCACAGTCTGTGGCCTGATGATGGGGGAAAACCAAGTGTAACAGGACTTGTTTCAGGCTCGCGGCCGTGTGAGAAACCTCAGGGTGAGCCAAGTGAGCTAGGTTAGAAGAACTGATTGTCTCTGATCCAGCTGCAGCTGCCGCCACACGAGGGAGAGTACGCACAATCTGGAGGAGATCCCTGTCGGCTGCTATTACAAGGAACAGTTCATTTCCATTTTCTCACTTTGCACGGCCCCACAGGGCCAAACCTGAGAGTGAAGGAGTCAGGATGCCAAGAGTGGCTCATTTCTGGCCTTTCCTCCCTACTCATTCCCTGGGTCAGGCCCAGGGGCTTCGAAGAGCACTGTGGGTGAAGGGCAAGGTAAGGCCAAGCAGACAAAGATACCGTCTGTGGCACACGACATCATTCCCACTGCGATGCGTCGTTGCAGGGCTCTGGAGCCTGGACGGCATGCCGGTCACCGAATCACCGAAGAGAACGCTTTCGTAGCTCATGGAGGCGCACAACAGAGTGGTACGCAACCATCTGCTTCCAGTTCAGGCATTAGTGTCGTTCAAGGCAAAATTACTGATAACTCGAGTCTCCCTCAGGCCCTGTGCCTGCTAACAAGAGATGAAACCGACTCTGTTTCTCGCTCTCAAGAGGCCCCATCATGGAGAGGGGGGGCAGACAGGGAAGTGGATAATCACCGCACCACAGAGGCCGGTACAAAGTGCTGTGGAGGCACAAAAGTGGGTATGCCTACCTCCACAGAGACAAGAGATCTAACGCAGCGTCACTGAAAAGGTGACATCTAAACTAGCTCTTGAAGGATGTGTGCGCATACAGGGGGTAAAGATGGGAAGGACATTCCTGACAGAGGGAACAGAATGTATGAAAAAGCCTGTCATGCTTCAGGCACTGCAAGCAGTCTGGTGGAGCCGGAACACAAGACAGGTGGGTGCAGCCGCCTCGTGGTATTTAGGACCCTACTTCTCACACAAGACGGAGACCGCAAAGCCTCCACAGGGGCACAGGGGAGAAGAAAGAGTGCGGAGAAGCGGGTGAGGCGGTGCCTACACATCCCTCCCTGCTCCCCCTCTCCCCAGACTCTGCCCCACACACCTCCCTCTCCACAGCACACATACTCCTACACCCCTGACAGCTCGGGGAAGAAAAAACCGTCTCACACTGAGGTCAGCAGCTCCAGGATCCCCAGGTGAAGAGGCTGGTCCTCCATTAAAAGAAAGAAACAAGAATGTAAGCCCCTGGAAAAGGGACTACTAATTTACAAAGATCCAACCGAGCCTGGCAGTCGGGCCCCTCAGGAAGCCTGGGGGGATCTCATCCTACCAGACTCAGTGCCTTTTTCACTCAGACTCATCTCTGGTGAGCCATCTCCTAGTCTCTCTCCTACTGAGAATGCTGGGGAAGCTGGAGCGAGAAAGGCGACCCAACAAATCCAGAGCTGACTTACTTCTCAAAAGTGCCTTTAGCTACAGTTATATTCTCGCCTCACACTAAACACATGCACAAGAATTTGGATGGGAAAAACAATTTAGATACTCTCGGGTATCTCCCAAGCAGGCACATTCCTGAGCCTCGGCCATGCTGAGAATCCACGGGTTACTGACACAGGGAGGCCAGGCAGATAAGTCCAAGTAGACAAGGCCAAGGAAGCCATGGCAACAAGATGACAGGCAAGACCTAAAGTCTGTAACCACACTGGGAAACAGCTGCGAGTGGGGGAGAAGCATGGACTTCAGTCAGACCAGAACTTGAACCCCAAGCCACCACTTGCTAGCTTCCCTGGACCTTCAGTCTTCTCATCTGTAAATGAGGATACTAACAGCATTTACCTCAGAGCATTCTTGGGACTATTAAGGGAAGTAGAGAATATAAACCACCTAGCCTGGGGCACACGGTCGGTGTTTAAATAACCTCCCTTCAACCAGTGCCACAATGATGCACTCTTGCACAACTAGGGAGGGGCGGCCCCATTCATAACACAGTCTGTGCGGACGGCGCACCCTGCAGTCATGCACCGCATTGTCCAAGACAGCCAGCCTCCAAGACTTCTTCTGTCCATCAGCAGTGCCAGAACTCGGAACAACAGACATCAATTCAAGAAAATGGATGGGCCTGATACCACTTAATCCCAATAACAAATATGAGACCAGTGACAATGAGCTCTGAAAACCAAGGCAACTTCATCCCAGCCAGAAAGGCTCTATATGCTCCTACTGGGGTAAAAACCAATCTCTGGACCTCGATCAACCTCAAGTCGTCTGTAGATGAACTCCATCAACCAAAGACCTGGTGAGTGTGAAGCAAGTGTGCAACTAAGGTCCATGTCCTCTCTGCTTGACAGGTGCACCAAATGCTCAAGGGCAGGCCATTTCTCTAAAGCTGTTAAGTCCTGTCACATGGGACCCAGGAGATTGAGTCCAAGATTTAGGGTGACCTTAGCACCCTGGTTACCAAGGAGTGATGCCACTGCTCCTGACTGAATTTCTCCAGACAGGAAGGGGCCATCTGATTGTTTCTTATATCCCTAAGTCCTAGCACAGTACATGATATAACCCATCAGCTGTAAATGGTTGCTTAATAAATGACCCAACATGGACATGGCCTTGTCCCTCTCACCTGGCCTCCAGGTCTTTGCATATACTCTGCCTGCTGCCTAAAATTGCCTTTCTTAACCCTATTTACTTAGCTAATTTTTCTCAATCCTCAGGTCTCACTTAAATGTCATCTCCTCAGGTACTGAGGAGATAAAAGTTCCCTTGCAATATGTACCCTCTCATCACTTCCCTTATTTCCACTTCATGACATTCATCAGACTTCACCGTAATTCTTTGCTTCATTTTTGCCTTCCCTGCTACTCTGTAAGCTCTAGGAGAGCCCAAACCATATCCGTCTTTCCTGATACTGATTCCCAGGGCCTGGAATAGAAGGAGTACACAGTATATTAGAAAGGCTAAACATGAAGGAATGAACGAATGAATGAGAGAGCTCCGGTCCAAAATGACTCTCGGGTAATTAGGTATTCAAAACTGTCTGCTCAGCCCTAAGTGGTCAACAGTTACTTTTTGACTAGAATCTTCACAGAGCCTATAAATACCCATGCATGGAAGATGGCAGCAGACTGGATGAACAACAGAACAAAGAACAGTCTGTGTGATAGGAAGTAAGGAGAGATAAAGTAGGGGTTTTGAAGCAGAAACCCCACCTCTGAGTGCCTTGAATGCCATATAAAGGAATACGGTGAAGAGCCTGCAGGACAGCCTCTATCTGACCTGGGTTCACTAAGGTGGCATACAGCACGTACCCTCCCGCTAGAGCCATCCGCTTAGCTCCCTTCGCTGCTCACACACTGGCAGGTCTTCCTTCTCCCTGTCCCTTCAGGTTCCTCCCCATTTCTCCAAGTCATATGGGATCAATCAATTACACAAGTGGCCCCAAGGATAGCCCACCCCAATTATCCTAGCCCAATGTTTACTAAAGAAAGTTACAAACAGGGGAGCTGTCATCTAGAAAGGACAAGATCAGAAGGCCTGGATTCAAGTTGTTAGCTGTGTGACAGTAGGTTACTTAGTAAATCTTTCTGAGTTTTAGCAATCTCTGTAAAATGAGGATAATACCCACCTCACAAGGTTGTAGGGAAGATAGAGATAACACATGTAAAGGGTCTAGTACAGTGCCTTTCATATAGTGAGGGTCCAACACAGGTTTATCAAAAAATAACAAAAATCCCAACCAGGGCAGAAGGGTATTATTTCCTCCTAAATGCTAAGCACTTTCACTCCATCTGATACAGCAAAGACCCAAGAGGCCAGAGACTACTCATGTAGACTTGAGCCTGCATCGCCTCCTAAAAGGGGATGGGCAGATTGCCCTGTTTCCATTCTCTGTCTAGCTGTCTGAGCACTGAGGAAATTACCAGCAGGCAGCCTGCTGGGAGTGGGGAGGTGGGGGACGAGCTGAGGCTCTCTCCGAACTTCAGATCTATTCATAGCCTGGTCACATGTCCACAGAGGCCCAAGACTGTTGTCTGTAAACTTGGTAACCTATGGCCCCAAGCATACAATTTAGGACTAAGGTGTGTTTCAGACCAAACACTACAGACTGAGATCCACTCTAAATAATGAAATGTGGGAACAAACCAAAGCAACCAGAGGTGAGATGTTAACTCTTGACAAGATGCAGGAAAGGAAACCACAGAATAAATCCCTCCCCCTCTCCAACCCTGCTAGCTTTATGTTACAGTGGGTCTCAGACAGAGCTCAGCCTTTGCAGAGATTTCCATTTGCCCTTGTTAGCATCTTCAGATACTCACTCTACCCCTGACCGACTGTGTCACCTTGCACAAGTCACAGCTCTCCAGGCTTGTGTCTACGCCTGAAACTCAAGAACGCTAGGCCAGTTGATCCCTACATCTTGATTAGGATGCTCACAGCACTTCATCCCCAAGCCCCAGCCCTGATTTATGAGAATGCAAAGTCTAAAACACTGTGCTCTAGAGATGGCAAGAGAAGGATCTCAGGGGTAGTGCCCTCGCCACCAGCCTCAGCCACTGCACCAGGAAGAGAGGCAAGAACGGAAGCAGCTGGGCAGAAACCATCCCAACTTCTCAAAGTCCTTGCACCTCCAGCCTCTGAAGGTCATCATGTCAGAGCACCCAGGAAGGAGCTCAGGAAACAGAAGCAAATGACCTCTCGGCATCAGAATGTGGGTGCTAATCGCCAATTCCCTGAAGCAGAGGTCTGCCTGCTTTAAAACAAAAGAGGAAAAGAGAGAATAAAGGGCCAGTATTTCCTATCTTTCCCAACCTGAGACAGCAACAGAGGACAAGCAAAACAGGATATCTGAATAAAACCTACCAGCGGTCTTAAGTTATTAGGTGGCAAATCTGAGGTTCAAATACAGTTCAGTGTGTGTGTGTGTGTGTGTCTATGGTTATATGGTCTTTTCTTTATTCCACCAACACGCCTCATGAGGAAGATTCAAGAAGTGCTGGCTTCCAGAATGCCAAGAAAGCTGTGATACCAGGAAGGGATTCAAGTTCTTATGGGCACTTTGGGGCTCTGTGAGGTGCCCCTCTACACACACACACACACACATCACAATCACACAATCCCAGGGCTAACCTAAAAAATTCACAGAGCACAGATAAACCAAGTGAGTTTAAAAGACAGAATAATTCTGGGCGCCTGGGTGGCTCAGATGGTTAAGCGTCTGCCTTCGGCTCAGGTCATGATCCCAGGGTCCTGGGATCGAGTCCCGCATCAGGCTCCCGGCTCAGCGGGGAGCCTGCTTCTCCTTCTGACCCTCTCCCCTCTCATGCTGTTTCTCTCTCGCTCGCTCTCTAAAAAATAAATAAAATCTTTAAAAAAAAAAAGGATACATTTTTGCTTTAGATATGTCAATACACATGTAATCCTGGCTTGAGAACTATTCTTTTATTTTTATTTATTTATTTATTTTTTATTTTATTTTTTTTAAAGATTTTATTTATTTATTTTTTAGAGAGTGAGCGAGAGAGAAACAGCATGAGAGGGGAGAGGGTCAGAAGGAGAAGCAGGCTCCCCGCTGAGCCGGGAGCCCGATGCGGGACTCGATCCCAGGACCCTGGGATCATGACCTGAGCCGAAGGCAGACGCTTAACCATCTGAGCCACCCGGGCGCCCAAAAATGTATCCTTTTTAAAAAATTTTATTTATTTGTCAGAGAGAGGGAACACAAGCAGGGGGAGCGGCAGGCAGAGGGAGAAGCCAGCTGCCCACTGAGCAGGGAGCCCGATGCGGGGCTCGATCCCAGGACCCCGGGATCATGACCTGAGCTGGAGGCAGATGCTTAACAGACTGAGCCACCCAGGTGTCCTGAAAAAATGTATCCTTTATCAAGGAGCTATAGAAGCTGAGAAAAAGCAAAGTCACAGACACAGATTGGCAGACACACAACCGGGTTCATTGGCAGAATGAGCCCATCATTCATTTCCTTCCATAAAGGTTTACTGAGCACCTGCTATATGCCAAGTACAATTCTAGGCCCTGGGAATACAGTGATTCTAACACTCTCAAGGAGAGAGGGAGCCAACGAAGTTCAAACCTCCGAGTAGCTTTCCCATGATCTTGCCATCCCTACTGTGAGGTGACTGCATCAGGCTGTTGTAGACCCCGGATCAGCCAGGGTTCCCAGTTGAAGGAACAACTTAGTTTGCAAGTTCAACAACCAAAACTGATTCTGGCTAGCCTACGCAAAAAACTAAGTTATTAAAAGATAAGCTCAGATTCACCTGGAAAAGTGGAAAACCAGATATGAATGCCAAGAACAATGCCTAAAATCAGGTGGCAGAACTAGTCTGTCATCACATCTCACGTTCCATTGCTCCCCTGCTCCACAGAGCACAGAGAAGCCAAGTGATGCTAACTGCCAATGCCCATACACTCCACTACTGCTAGCCTCCACAACAGACACCTCCACTACTGCTAGCCTCCACAACAGACACCTCCACTACTGCTAGCCTCCACAACAT